>NW_006203897.1:76125-86078 GCF_000334495.1 Tupaia belangeri chinensis
AGGCAGTGCGGGGCTTGGTTTTCCCCGGCCGCTGCCTCACTCTTGTGTGTTGTTGCTGTTTTTGTCTTTAACGTTTATTTCTTCCTTCCATGGGGGTGGGGGTGGGGAGGAGACAGAGAGACAGAGACAGAGGGCTCGCGAGCAACCCTAAAAGGATCATCCTCACCCCACTTCCGCCCCAGGATCACAGGCATGCGAGTGTGCCAGCCGGGTGTGTACCAGGAGGCTTCGGGAATCAACGTGGGCCCTTCCCAAGTGGGTCTAGTCTGGTACAGCCGCAGGACACCTGCCTCCAGCCCCTGACTCTTTTGCCCTGTCCTGAGAGGCGGGGTCTCCATTCTCACAATACACTGTACACTGGTAGGGGGCAACGCCCTCCCCCCAGAGCCAGGGACAGTGGCTCCCCTGCCTTTGCTGCAGGTATTAGGATGACAGGTTTCCAGGCCAGGCTTCCAAGGGGCAGCCCCTGCTCTCCCAGCGCGCTACCCCTGCTGTCTGCGCGGTGGGAGCAGGCCTGGGAAGCACTGGCCCCTCTCCTGCCATAAATGGATGCTGGGAAGCATTTCCTGGAGGCCAGAAGACCTTAACTGGATTCTATCTCCCTTCATGGGCCTGTTTCTAGCTTATCTTATTTCTGGAGTTAACTTTAAAACAAAACAAAAGCATTTTAATTATGTACTGTAAACATCCACAGCTTTTGAAGGCAGGGTGGAAGTAGTCCTCATTCTCCACTCAGCTTCTCCAGTTCTGACCATCACTCCCACTCCAGCCCTGTTACCACCCTCACATCCAAAATCCACCACGTGGGTGGCTTCAGGGGTCCTTGAGACCCACACCAAGGGAAGCGAGTACTCTGTCTCCTGTAGGAGAGCAGTGTAGAGAGAACACCAGTGTTCCTGACTCACTGACGGTGGGTGTCCTTGTTTACAGTGTCAGCTGATTCACATTTCCTTTCCTTTTCTTTTTAATTTTTGCTGTAGGTCACATGAGCGTGCTGGAGAGAGAGAGAGACAGAGAGAGAGAGAAAAAAAAAAGATAGAAAGTGAGAGTTCACCCTTCTGGGAGATGGCCGCTTTGCAAACCCTTCTCCTCCATTCTCCTCTTGGGATTTTGGGCGTACACACACACACACACACACACACACACACACACACAGTGTGTTTTTAATCTGCCGGGTCTGGGACTTGAACTGTGTGGTTGGCCATGTGGGATCCAGCTCCCTTAACAATAGCACTGCTGACTGGCCCTGAAACCCTTCCTTTATGTAGTCATCCCCCCACCACCACCTCCACCACCTTCGTGAAGTCTATATAGGGCTGCTCATTTGTAAGTGACTTTTCTCTAAATATGGATTTTGGTGAACACACTACAGAAATTATAGTCTTGTCAAGTGGGGCTCTGTAGGCAACTGAGGAAATATTTAACCTCAAATGAAAACTATTCTCTGAGCCCATTAGAAGAGGTTAATATAGTTCATACTAACCTCAGGTATCTCCTCTAGTCCGTCTCGTTCCACACTTTCTCCTACTGTAGGATCCTTTTGTTTTGAATTCTACCTTAGCACGACTGGAGGGAGTGGCCAGCTCAAAATTCAGTGTGAAAATTAGAATAGGAGAGGAAAGTGGTGCTAGAGAAGGGGATTTGCAGTGAACACCGAACACCTCGGAGAGAGGAGAGCAGCAGTGACCATTTGATTCCAACGGCCTTGTTGGGCCCAAGGTGGACCCCAGGTGGAGGAAGACAGGGCAGAGGGACTTCAAGCAGGAGCCACCTCCGCGTGCATCTTCCAGGGAGCCTCCCGAATGAATGGCCGGGCAGACCTCCCTGCTGGGCTCGACAAGCTGGTGGAGGAGCATGGCTTTGTGCTGGTGTGCGCGTGTCTTTTTGACGGGCGGTATGGGCATTTCTTTTTCTTTTTTAGAGTTTTCTTTCTTTAAAGAACTATTTTATTATTATTTTATTGCACTTTTTATTTTTTATTTATTTAAATTTGACCAGAGAGAGAAAGAGAGAGAGAAGGGGGTGGAGTGAGAAAGCAAGCTGCCTGGTCCGAGACTTGAACCACGGTCGGCCATATGGGAGTCTAGCACCCCCAACCACCATGCCACCTGCTGGCCCTGGTATGGGCATTTCTGCCACTTGGTATGGAGGGTTGCTTATAGTGCTGTAGAGGAGGAACCACACAGTGGGCTCCATGTTTAGAATTTGATTTCTTAGATGTCAGATGGTGGGGTAGCAGTAACACAGCTGGACCCGCATGAGCAAGTCCTGGGGCCTCCGTGAGCACGCCAGGGTGCACACATGTGCCCGTGATCCAGGCTGCGTGGGAGGCATGAAGACCTTGTTGAGGGTGTCCCCCCTCTCCTGAGAAAATAAACTTTTTTTAAAGACAAGAATTTGAGTTCTCAAAAGGATGAGGTCCAGAGAAAATAGGAGGCCATTGGGAAAGTCGTGGTGTATTTCTTTCTATGCAAAATTGTGTTATGATATTCCTGATGACCCAATATTTTTATAATAGACGTATTTATTTAATTTTATTTATTGTCATTATTTTATATTTTATTTTATTTTATTTTGTTTTATTTTTTGAAGTTGACCAGGGAGAGGCAGAGAGAAAGCAAGCTGCCAGGTCTGGGACTTGAACCACTGTCAGCTATGTGAGAGTCCCGCCACCATAACCACCACGCCACCTGCTGGTCCCCCAATACTTTTCTTGAAATAAAAATTTGTGGAGTCAGCAGATGGTGTAGTGGTTACGTCTCTGGACTCTCACATAGGTGACTGTGGTTCGAGTCCTGGGTCTGGTGGCTTGAAACTCACATCGGGTGCGTGTGAATGTGTGCTGAAGATCCCAGGAGGACAATGGAGAAGAAGAGATTGCAGCATGGCCATCCCTCCTGGAGGTGATTTCTCACTTCCCTTCTCACTGTCTCTGTCTCCTGGTGAGAACATGGCAAAAAAACTCTGAAAACAAACAAACAAAAAACAACCAAGAAAAAAATCAGAGTAAGAATTTGTGATGAAATCCTCAATTTACAATGACTAAAATAGAACACCAAAGAGATTAATTGGTTCTGAGTTATAGCCCAGAAGACTGGAATGTAAATCTGTAAACCCTGGTTTTTAGGACGACCCAGTGGCATGCTGGTTAAGGTGGCTGGATCCCACATGGCTGACTGACTGGTTCAAGTCCTGGAGCCTGCAGCTTGAAAACATGTATGTGTGTGCCCCAAATTCCAAGAGAATGGAACAGGAGGAATCGCCATGCGGCCATCTCCCTGGGAGGTGATTTCTCATTTCCCCTCTGTCTGTCTCTCTCTGGCAAGCTTGTGCACCCTATAGCAAAAATAAAAATAAAATAAAATAAAACAAAATCCCTGATTTCTGAATCCAAAGGCTGAGCTTGCCACTGGCCACCTCTCACATGTACCCCACATCTTACCTGTGTAATAATTTCGCACAGTATCCAAGCTAACCACGTTTTGGAGGATAGGAAAGTGTTTGGGAGGACAGGGTGTGAGGAGAGAGGTGTGGGCGTGTGTGGTCTGCCTCTTGTGCATGTTCTGGTGACCCAGGGCCCCGTTTTAGTCCAGATCAGCACCAATGTGCAGGGAGTGGGGTGAGAGCATCCCCCTGACCTACTGCAATAATCTCGCCACTGAACGAGGATCTCTGGCCATTCCGATGGGCGAGCAAGTGGCAGTGGACAATGTTCCAGCTCCTGACCGCAGGGGATCCGCCCCAGGAGAGGCCAAGAGCTCACACTTGGGTGCCAACCTCTCTGGGACTTTCATCTCTGCTCCAAGGAATTTGACATTTTTAAAAATTCAAAAATCAATTGGAACGGAGCCGACTCTGTCCCGTGGATTATTAATGGCCCTGGGGTTGACTAATCATATTTGCGCAACCTTTCCATAAACAGCTTCAACAACAACTCGGGTGGAAGAGAAAGCACACACCCCGTGAAATCAGGACGGACTCGAAGTACTGATTTTACCACCTCCTCCCAGGCCCCCTCTCCTGAAACCAACTTGGACTCTTACACTGGGTGGCTGGTCCTGGTCAAACCCCTGTGTCTCAGGTCCTGTGTTCTGTGGGAATAGTCCATTGCTTCCTTCAGCTGAAGTAGCTTTTCTGAAATTTCCCGAGACCAGGGATATAAACAGCTGAATTCTGGGGAGCAGTGGAAGGAGCACCTGGTTGGGCCCAGGTAGCTCTTCCCGATGGTCGCTTCTTGACTTAGTAAGCAGGTGCTGCCGTAAACCTTGGTGGCAGCATGCGCGCCCTCCCAGAGCCCAGCAGATTAGCCCCTGCCAAGGAGAACCTCTCTGCTGGAGAGGGCTCCAAGCTTTCACTCGGCTGCTCTGTTCTAGACTCTGTCCTGTTGGTGGGCCGGGCAAGGAGGACTATGGAAGCTATTGGTATTTCAGAAGCACCCTGTCCTACCACTCCACACCTGGTGTGTGGCTCTGTTAACTTGGAAAGGTTTCTGATCCTTTCCCCTCGGGACAGAAGCAATGACTGCTTGGTGACATGCAGGCATGGGTTCCCCCGTCTCGTCATTGTTTCAAAACCCGGTATCTCAGCACAAATTAGCTACAAGTTATGCAATACTCTCCCCGCTCCTTCACCTCCCTCTGTTATTTTGCTTGTTTGTTTTGTTTTGTTTAGAGGTTTTTGTTATAGGGCACGTGCACTCGCCAGAAAGACAGAGAGACAGAGACAGAAAGCAAGAAATCATCCCCCAGGGGGATGGTCATGCAGCAATCCCTTCTCCTCCATTCTCTTGGGATCTTGGGCATGCACGCACACGTGCCTGGCGTGAGTTTAAGCCACCAGGTCTGGGACTTGACCCATGGTCGACTACGTGGGAGTCCAATGACATAGACATTACACTAACTGCTGGTCCCACCTCCCTCTGTTTTGACAACAAATAAAACCTGATTACTAAAGCAAGAATAATCATGCTGATTCTTTTCCTCTTTCAGGTGTCTTTGTCTGCTACCTGACCACACTGTCTCCCTCGTGTTTCGGACAGAAGATCATCTCTAAGGGAAACGCTGCACTTCCCAGATAATGCCATGAACAAGCAAAGGGGCAAGAGGACGGGCGTTGTAGACAAACGGGTGTGAGTTCATGTATTCATTCAACAAGCCTTCACCCAGGGCCTGCTAAATGCCAGGCACTCATATGTGCCAGTAACCCCGATGCCACCGGGGGGTGAATTTGGACCGGTTCCTAAAGCCCCTGAGCCCTGGCTACCTCACCTGCATCAGGGTAGTCAGGGTCACCTCCAGGCTACCATGAGGGCCGAATGAAGAGGGCAGAGCTGGCGCTTAGGTGCTCAGTGTTTTGTTTCTTTTTTCCTTTGGCTTCAACACAGGGGACGCAGTTTTGGAGTATGACCTGGACACATGAAACCTCAATTTGTTAGTCAAATAAACCCCGTGGAGACATACGCTCTCCCCTGTCCTATCAGTGTGTAAAAAGCGAGGCCTCTAACCCCACTCCATATCTCTGAAGTTTACTTTTCCTGGGCAAACACTAGGTATCAAAGAAGCAAACGAGAGAAACACAGAAGTTCAGTTATCCCAGGTGGGAGTCGATAAACGTCACTAAAGTTATCAAATGGCATCTCGATGGTCTAATTTGGGGATGACTGGGAGGGAGGAGGAACCAGGGTGAAGACCAGGAGGCCGGTTTGGGCCCCAGGCAGTGTCTCCTCTTCCTGCCACAGTACATGACTTTGGACTTAGCTTCTCTGGCTCAGAGCTGAGCAGGAGGGCTTAGGTGCTGGAGGGTCCCTCCTTCCTCCTTCTCTTTGCTTCTTCCTTCCTACGTGGTCCCCAGATACCTCTTATGTGTTGGGTTTTGTGTTGGACATTGGGGAAACCGAGGTAAGAAACAACCTTCCTGTGATGGAGCGTAGACTGTGATGGAGCGCGTATACTGTGATGGAGCACGTAGACTGTGATGGAGCGCGTAGACTGTGATGGAGCATGTAGACTGTGATGGAGCGTAGACTGTGATGGAGCGCGTATACTGTGATGGAGCACGTAGACTGTGATGGAGCGCGTAGACTGTGATGGAGCACGTAGACTGTGATGGAGCGCGTAGACTGAGATTTTTTTTGGGGGGGGATTTGCCATAGGGCCCGTGCACTCACCAGACAGACAGAGAGAGACAGAGAGACAGAAAGTGAGAAATCACCCCCGAGGGGGGATGGCCACGCTGCAATCCCTTCTCCTCCATTCTCCTCTTGGGATCTTGGGCGCGCATGCACACGCGCCCGGCATGAGTTTTAAGCCACTGGGTCCGGGACTTGAGTGACTGCTGGTCCCGCATAGACTGTGACGGAGCGCGTAGACCGTGATGGTGCACGTAGACCGTGGTGGTGGGCGTAGACCGTGATGGTGGGCGTAGACCGTGATGGTGCGTGTAGACCGTGATGGTGGGCATAGACCGTGATGGAGCACGTAGACCGTGATGGTGGGCGTAGATGTGATGGTGTGCGTAGACTGTAATGGAGCGCGTAGACTGTGATGGTGGGCGTAGACGTGATGGTGTACGTAGACTGTGATGGAGTGCGTAGACTGTGATGGTGGGTGTAAACGTGATGGTGTGCGTAGACTGTGATGGAGCGCGTAGACTGTGATGGTGGGTGTAGACATGATGGTGTGCATAGACTGTGACGGAGCGCGTAGACTGTGATGGTGGACGTAGACGTGATGGTGTACGTAGACTGTGATGGTGGGCGTAGACGTGATGGTGGGCGTAGACTGTGATGGAGCGCGTAGACTGTGATGGTGGACGTAGACGTGATGGTGTACGTAGACTGTGATGGAGGGCGTAGACGTGATGGTGGGGGTAGGACGTGTAAAACGTAGACTGTGATGGGGGCATAGACTGTGATGGAGCGCGTAGACTGTGATGGTGGGCGTAGACGTGATGGTGTACGTAGACTGTGATGGGGGCATAGACTGTGATGGAGCGTGTAGACTGTGATGGTGGGTGTAGACGTGGTGGTGGGCATAGACGTCGTCATTTCTATCCTCCTTGTAGCGAATGATGCTCCCCAAATGACCTGGCTGTTCTGTGAGTGCACACCAAGAACTGTCATTAGTGTTTTCCTCATGCCTTCCAGTTCTGCTCTGGAAAGGTGGACGAGGTTGAGGAGGGAGGCTGGGAGGGCTTCAGAGGGCAGATGGATCATGCCTATGCATGAAGAAGATGGGAACAAACAACTTAGTAAGTGTTCATGTCCTGACTAGTCGAGAGCTGTTTGAGAAGGCCCTTTGCTGGGAGAGTAAAGCAGCACCCCTTTCAGACAGCAAGTCGCCACTGTCTGTCTGGTATCCCGTCGTCACCCCGCTTTTTGGTGCCAAATGATGTTTCCAAAAATTTGTCTTTGATAATTTCTTAGCTTTTTTTTCCTCTGGATTTTTTCACATGTGCTTTCTGGATAGAGTCAGAGACAGAGGGAAAGTGAGAAATCACCCCTCAGGAGGGATGGCCGCACCACAATCCCTTCTGATTTATTATCCTCTTGGGATTTGGGGCACACAGGTGCATGTATCCGGCATGTTTTTCAAGTCACTGAGTTCTGGACTTGAACTGCAGAATTGGCCAGGGATCCAATACCTTAGCCTTCATGCCACCTGCTGGCTCCAACTTCCTCATCTTTTTTTTTTTTTTTTTTTTTTTTTTTTTATACATTTCTTTATTTACATTCATTCACTGTACATCATTATAGCATACAAAATGAGATTTTTCCATTGAGAATACACTGTATATTGGCTCAATCAAGCACATCAACATATGTGTTATTGTCAACAAATCATTTTCCATTTCTTGTTTTCTGTATATTTTGCCTTTTTTCCCATCCTTGATTCCCTATCTCACCCTCTGCCATCTCCCACCCTCCTCCCACACTGTGTCTGGTATCTATTGTTGCTTTCTATGCCTCCCCCATTTTATTGTTTCACTAAATATCTTAATAAATCTAAATATTTTCAATAGCAAGCACAGCTGATATGTACATATCCATGAACACAAGACTGACTTTAGGCATAAACCTCAGTGAATAGAATGAACATACTGTAAAGTAGCACCTAACTAGGGCTATATAGCTTAACTGCAGTCATCAAATAAGTATTTTTAATGCTTTTTTTTCTTCTGAAATTTTTTTTTTATTAATTTACATTCATTCCCTGAGCATCATCACAACATTCTAAATGTGGTTTCCCATCTAGAATATACTATATAGTGGCTTAATAATGCATGTTATCATCCATAATATTCCATTTCTACTTTCATATATATGTTTTTTACCCCATGTCTAGCCCTCTGCCCTATTCCACTCTCTTATTACACTATCTCTGCTGTCTACAGTTGTCTTCAATTCCTTTTCCCCCAACATTTCGTTGATCACACAATATCATAAGTAATCTAACTACTTTCAATAGCAAGATCAGCCGATGGTTTCAAGAAAAGCAGTTTTGAACTGGTAAGGATATTTCTTTGAAACTTAAAGCCTAGAAACAGGTTAGTATTCTGTTCAAATAGTCGGAACATGAATCTATTGATAGCTGAAGACAGGACAAAAGTCCTTAAAACCAGACAACAAAGCTTAGAAGAAAAGCAGCAATATTTTAGTCAAGTCGTAGAATACTGTTTCATCAGTTCAGTCTCATGTACTTAATCTTTCTTCTGTATCTGTTGAGGTTCGATGTTCCAGATTGAAATCTGGGATGTAATACTCAACTCCAGCTTTTGGCCCTACAATTAAGTTGCCCATTTTCTTAGTTTCTGAACTCTTATTTCTGTGTGTCTGCATTTAATTTTACTGACATAGCACTCCCTTAAGAACTTCTTGGAGATCCGGTCTGGTGCTGGTAAATTCTTTCAGGTTTTGTTTATCTGGGAAAGTTCGTGTCTTTTCTTCCCAAATGAACGATAACCTTGCTGGGTACAGAATTCTCGGTTGAAATTGCTTTTCCCTTAATACTTTGAATACATTTTCCCATTCTCTCCTCGCTCTCATTGTTTCCGATGAGAGGTCTGCCGTTAGTCTGATGGGATACCCTTTGTAGGTAACTTGCCTTTTTTCTCTTGCCAGTCTTAGTATCTTGTCTTTGTCTGTGGTTTTGGTCAATCTGGCTATAACGTGTCTTGGAGAAGATCTTCTTGGGTTGATTCTATTTGGGGTCCTCTGTATTTCTTGGGTCTGAATCTTTGAGTGCCTCTCCAGGTTTGGAAAATTTTCTTGTAAGATTTCATGGAATAGATTATCAATGCCCTTATGAGTCTCTTCACCTTCTGGGATGCCTATTATCCGGATGTTTGGACGTTTGATGGTATCTAGTACTTCTCGCATATTATTCTCAAATTTTTGGGCCATTTTCTCAGTCTTCGCGGTGGATTTTTCTAGGCCAACCATTTTCTCTTCTACATTAGAGATTCTATTTTCTGTATGATCTAGTCTGCTTTTAATACTTTCAAGGGAGATTTTGACTTCTTGTATTATAGCCTTCATCTCTAACAGTTCCATCTGATTCTTTTGTAAAGTGTGAAATTCCTCTTTTAGATCTAGCATGAATTTCCTCACCTCCTGGAACTCTTCAACTCCTTTCTCCTTCCTCTTCAGCAGTTCCTTGTCTCTCTTCTCTTCCATCTCTGTTAGCTTTGCCATTATGAATGTTCTGAATTCTTTATCAGACATTTCCATGATTTCCATTGAACTGTGTGTGGATAAAGAGGAGCTATCCTTTTCCCTTGTGGGAGAGGTATTTTCCTGCTTCCCCATATTTCTTGTGGTCCTGCAGCGATTTCTAGTCATCTGGTGGATGGTCGGTTTCTTCCCAAACTTGGAAGTTCAATCAGAGGGTCGAGGAGTGTGCAGAAAAAGAAGCAGAGAGAGGGAAACAATACCAACAGCAAAAAAACAGACAAGA
>NW_006203897.1:99974-126069 GCF_000334495.1 Tupaia belangeri chinensis
TAATGCCTTTTTTTTCTTCTGAAATTTTTTTTTTATTAATTTACATTCATTCCCTGAGCATCATCCCAACATTCTAAATGTGGTTTCCCATCTAGAATATACTATATAGTGGCTTAATAATGCATGTTATCATCCATAATATTCCATTTCTACTTTCATATATATGTTTTTTACCCCATGTCTAGCCCTCTGCCCTATTCCACTCTCTTATTACACTATCTCTGCTGTCTACAGTTGTCTTCAATCCCTTTTCCCCCAACATTTCGTTGGTCACACAATATCATAAGTAATCTAACTACTTTCAATAGCAAGATCAGCCGATGGTTTCAAGAAAAGCAGTTTTGAACTGGTAAGGATATTTCTTTGAAACTTAAAGCCTAGAAACAGGTTAGTATTCTGTTCAAATAGTCGGAACATGAATCTATTGATAGCTGAAGACAGGACAAAAGTCCTTAAAACCAGACAACAAAGCTTAGAAGAAAAGCAGCAATATTTTAGTCAAGTCGTAGAATACTGTTTCATCAGTTCAGTCTCATGTACTTAATCTTTCTTCTGTATCTGTTGAGGTTCGATGTTCCAGATTGAAATCTGGGATGTAATACTCAACTCCAGCTTTTGGCCCTACAATTAAGTTGCCCATTTTCTTAGTTTCTGAACTCTTATTTCTGTGTGTCTGCATTTAATTTTACTGACATAGCACTCCCTTAAGAACTTCTTGGAGATCCGGTCTGGTGCTGGTAAATTCTTTCAGGTTTTGTTTATCTGGGAAAGTTCGTGTCTTTTCTTCCCAAATGAACGATAACCTTGCTGGGTACAGAATTCTCGGTTGAAATTGCTTTTCCCTTAATACTTTGAATACATTTTCCCATTCTCTCCTCGCTCTCATTGTTTCCGATGAGAGGTCTGCCGTTAGTCTGATGGGATACCCTTTGTAGGTAACTTGCCTTTTTTCTCTTGCCAGTCTTAGTATCTTGTCTTTGTCTGTGGTTTTGGTCAATCTGGCTATAATGTGTCTTGGAGAAGATCTTCTTGGGTTGATTCTATTTGGGGTCCTCTGTATTTCTTGGGTCTGAATCTTTGAGTGCCTCAACTTCCTCGTCTTAATACTGTACGACACCCCACCCCTCAGTGCCTGAGTTTAAATGTAGACAATAGCCACCTTCTTCTTCTTCTTCAAGTTTAATTTTTTTATTCCCATGAGTGAGAGACAGAGACAGAGACCCAACAAGGTCTCGATGCTGTGATCGACCCCCAACCATAGCCAGTGCCAGCCCATGGGCACACACACCTGGCATGTTCAGGGAGGTCTCTGGATGCGAGTTCAGAACCTGCCCGTGTGGGTCAGCCTCACAGAGTACTGCATCACCATCATGCCACCGTCTGGCCCTAATTCTTCTTCTCTCGTCTTTTTCTAAAGTGTGGCAAAATAAACATGACATGAAATTCATCATCTTAACTTTTTTTAAGATTGCCAGAGGAGGGACCAGCAAATGGCAAAATGGTTATGTCATTGGACTTTCCTGTAGTTGACCACAGTTTGAGTCCTGGGCCTCAAACTCACACTGTGTGTGTGTGTGTGTGTGTGTGTGTGTGTGTCCAAAATCCTGAGAGAAGAATGGAGGGGAAGGGATTGCGGTGTGGCCATCCTCCGTGGGGGATGTGATTTCTTGCTTTTTGTCTCTCTGTCTCTCTCTGTTTCTCTGGCAAGCACACACATCCTATAGAAAAAATCTCTCTAAGAAAAAAAAAAAAAAAAAAAGCCAGAGGGTGCACGTGTCGTCCAACAAAAAAAAAAAAAAAAAAAAAAAAAAAACAGAGAGAGAGAGAGCACTCCCCAGGGGCGCATGGCCATGTCGCAATCCTTTTTGCTCCATTTCTCCATCCCATCAGGATTTGGGGCACTCGTGCACACATGCCCAGTGTGTTTTCCAAACAGCTGAGGCTGGAGTTCCTATTGCTGTTAGTCATGTGGGATTAGGTTCCCGTACTGGTGCTTACTCGCTGTACTGTAGGACTGGCCCACCATCTTTTTTTCTTTTTCTTGAAGGTTTTTGCCATAGGGCTCATGCACTCACTGGAGAGAGATAATGAGAGGGAAAGTGAGAAATCACGCCCCCTCCAGAGGGGAATAGCCATACCACAATCTCTTCTTCATTCTCCTCCTGGGATTTTGAGCATTCACACGTATGTGCCTGGCATGAATTTCAAGCTGTTAGGTCCGGGACTTGAACCACAATCAGCCACGTGGTGGGAAGGAGAGCTGGGTCACCCTGGGACACAGGTTCACCCTGGACAAAGCCACGCACAGGAAAGGACCACCTCTGAGTGGCCGTCACTGTGCCCACGTTATCCTGGCAGCTAAGCCCAGCAGCCAGCCTCAAGAAGTGGTGCCGTGTGGCCATGGCGATTCTGCCAGAGGCCAGCAAACCCTCTCCTAGTCATAGCGCCCTAAACGGGGAGGGGAGGAGTTCAAGTCTGCATACCCGTCCTGCCCTCTCTGAGCCTCGCAGGTGAACCTGTGGTGGCCTGGCACACCTTCATCCCTCCTGGCCTGGCTTAGCTGTGGTTTCCTGCCAAAGGTGCCCATCCTCTGAGTTTCCAGGCCACCCCAGGGTCACCTGGAGTTTCTTACAATGATTATTGTCCCTTTGCTGCTCAGTCTCCCCCAGCAGAACAGAAGGTCCTTTCAGGCAGGGACCATGGCTTCTTCATTATCTTTCCCCCTTCCCCCCGAGCCTGTCTTAGGTGAGGCTCCCAAGGCAGTCTCAGATGGGATCCTCGGACAAGCCATGGAGGGAGGGAATGCACTGAGGAGAAATCTGCAGGAAGCTGAGGGAAGTCAGGCAGGGGAAACCCGAGCAAAAACACGTCAATGGTTGAAGTCTAACCTTGGCCTGATCTCCCCGGAAGGTTCTGGAACATGAGCGCAGCAGAATATTCCACCGTGCACAAGAAGGCGAGACTGGGAGCTGTGGGAGCCAGTCACTGGGCATAACCATCCAGCAGTTCTGGGTGACGTGCTGCCACCCCACAGAGGCAGCTCTCTGGCTGTGTTAGTGGCCAGCACTCACCCACCTGGGGGTGGGAAGGACCAAAGTCACAGGCGGAGGAGGCATCTGTTGAATGAACACCAGCCGACGACAACAATGAAATAGAATCGGCTGCCCCGTAGTGACTGTCCACTCTGTCCCTGGCCCTGTGCTCTGCCTTTGGCCGCACCGTTTCATTCAGCCTCCACAACAACCCTGTGGGGTAGACGCTGATGATACGAACGAAGAAACTGGTATCCAGCAAAGCTAAGCGAGTCGCCCGAGATGCACAAGGGGGTGACGACGTCGAGGCTGTAACCTCAGCCTGCTTGCTTTACCCCAGGGGAGATGAGGGCATGCTCAAGTCTGAGAAACACTGGGCAAAATGTATTGAGATCTCTCCTCTTCTCTCTGTAAACAACTTTTGCTCGTGTGGTTTCTTCTCACCAGCTTATTTCTGTGAGATCTGGGCCTGTGCTAACCTGCAAGGTTGTTAGACTGGTAAAAACATTGAAACATCTTGATCGAATGTGGCCTCCTCCCAAGAGGACGTCACCTCCCCTTAGCAACTCCCTCCCTTTAATACCGAAGGCATCCACAGGTGGCAGGTGGGTTTCCTAGTGGGTCTCGGCGGGGTCCTTGACAGTGGTGGGCTTAGGGTCAAGGAGAGAGCAATCCTTACATTCCTGACCACTCCTCTATTTCCTTACTTCACGGAGATGCCCATATCAACACTCCCTTGCTGCTTTATCTTCCCTGGGTCCCAGGCCATAGCCCTGTTTGTCCAAATTAAAGTCCGTTTACTTTGCAAACCACACTCAGGCTTCCCTAGACACTGAGCAGCTGCTCCCCTGACGTCCCCACCAGAGCCCTTATTTGCACTGTGTGTTGTCAGCAAACAGACCGCCTTGAACAAGCCACTGGGGAGCGCTTCGTAGCCTCGGACGGGAGCAGCAGGCACACGGAAGACTGCCGGCTTTTCCTTATCAGATGGCTACCTTGGCTCATCGTTTCAAAAAAGGATATATCAAGAAATAAAGCACTCATTGGGCTGGATGACGGTGCAGTGGTAACGCAGTACTCCATGAGGTTGACCCACATGGGGAGGTTCTGAGTGCATGTCCAGAGACCTTCCTGAGTATTTAGGCTGCATGTGCCTGTGACCCAGGGCTGGCTGAGCCTGGGGCTGGATTGTGGCATTGAGATCTTGTTGAGGATGCTGTCTCTCTCTCTCTCTCTTGCTCATGGAAGAAAAAAAGAACCGTAAACAAAAATAAAGCATTAATATGAAAGGGCACAAAACCATCTGTGTAGAGTGGAAAGAATGATGGGCCCACCACACAGGAGCCAGCTGGCCCTCTCTGGACCACTCTTTCTCAGCAAGAAGAAAGTTTGCAGTGTTCCCATTGCAAGTGGCTTAACCTCGCTGTAACCCAGTTTCTTCACCTGTAGAATGCGGATGAGAATCTTATTGCGAATAAATACAGGACACTTACAACAGAGTCCAGTACACACTAAGGGCTTACTAAACAGAGTCTTCAAAAAGTTCTCGGGAAGTGGGTACTATGGGGTCCGGTAGGTGGTATGGTGGTTAAGGCACTGGACTCCCACACAGTCGACTGTGGTTTGAGTCCTGGACCTGGTGGCACACTTTCTTATTCTCTCTCTCTCTCTCTCTCATTCTGTCCCTCTTTGGTCAAATAAATTAATTAATTAAGTTGATAAAAATAATTCTAAAAAAGGAAAATGTATATTATGGAAAAATGACACATGGATTTTTTAAAAATTTTGTATTAAAATAAACAAATCTTAATTTCATTTTTCCATGAACTTTCTGAAATAACCTTGTGTTAGCATCTATTCCTCTTTCTGTTGCCAAAAGCACTTGTGAAGATGGTGTCGATGTTGTTACTGGTGTGTTGTTTCCAGTGTAAGGACCCGTCCAGACAGGAATTGTCAGCGTGGAATGTTTGCCAGCACCTCAACTTCAGAGGCAGGGCACAGGGTCTGGCTGCAGCAGGAAGAACAGCTCCTGACCCAGAGGCTGGTCTTGACACAGGCTGTTGTCTTGTTCCTGTTGAGTGTCCCCTCACCCTTCCTTACCCATCCCAGGTAGGATTCCTCACCCCATGAGAGTATTTGTCTATATATCCCACCAGTCTTACATTAGTGTGGCTTGAAGAGTTTCTTCATACATTATTTTGCGCCATCTTGCAAGTACCAGGTAGATATTTAGTACTAGATCAGGTGCTCTTGGGCCCCCCAGGGTAGACTTCCAGAAACCCTGCTGTCTGAACCTCAGGCAGTGCCCCTAACAGATAATCCGTTTTGACCGACAGCAAAGAGAAGTAGGGCTTATTGCAGCAGGCCTACGAGGACCATGAGTGTTGCATGTGGTCCCGACAAGCTGCGTCCTGTAGGGTTCCTCCTTAGTCAGACCCAGCCGTCTTCTTTCCCTTGGCCACAAAGCAGCCACACCTACTCTGAGGAGAGCCCAGCAAAGCTCTGACTTGATACCAGGGACTGGGCAAGGGAGGGGACTCCGGAACACTGCAGTGGTTTTTCTCTGTAAAGGAGCGGAAGTCCAGGGATCTGCCCGTGCTGTAGACGGACTACGCCCCAGCCTTCAAGCCCAGCCCTAGACATGCTGGTGCCTACAAGTGTCATTTCCTAGCAAAGGCGAAGAGAGGGTAGTTTCCACCTGCCGTTCCCAATTCAATCAGCTCTTGACCCACAGAGCAAACACGTGCCCAGCCTCTCCAGCGACCTTCGCTGGTAGGGTCAGCTTCTGCCATGGACCTCCCATTTTATTAGATGACTTCACCGGCAGGTATTTACAGATGTAGCCAATCCCTGGAAGTGCTGCTATGCTCATAAAGTGCAGAAAAATTAGTGGTACGACCCCACCTACTTCTCCAGTTCTCTTAGGAATCAGCACTTCAACTTCCTGATTTTACTCTAGGCTTTCTTTATTCCTGTAATGAGCAGCAGGGGTCGCTGTGGAGCCACAAAGCTCCTTGTCAAGGTTCTGTGGGACGGGTTTCCTCTGCTACCTGGCAGATTCCTCTCTACAGAGGAGTGGAGCCGGGCGGTATCAACTCCAGAAATCCAACTTGACCTTCTTCCTACCTGAACCGGATCACCAACCCCATCTTCACAAAGTCAGGGCAATACATTTAAGCTTTAAGCTGTGTTTTTCTCTGATTGAGATGACCAATGGCTATTTTCTTGCCGAAGTGACAATGAATATGTTCATTTCAGTCAAATCACTAAATGATATGGCCACCCGCTTCTTTTTAAAGATTATTTATTTAATTTTATTTATTAGTAGTAGTTTTAAATTTGCTACAGAGTTACGTGTGCTCACCAAGAGAGAAAGAGAGAGAGAGAGAAAGTGAGAAACCAAGAGAAAGAGGGGGAAAGTGAAAAAGCAAGCTGCCAGGTCCAGGCCTTGAACTGTGGTCACCCATGTGGGAGTCTAGTGCCTTAACCACCTGCTGACCCTGGCCACCAACTCTTTATACTCCTGCATCTCCTCGATTAGTCTGGAAATTTGTTTACACCAAATATGGTTAGAACATAAAGTTCTAAATACATGAGTGTGCATTTAGATACTGAAAGGAAAGCAATGTGTTAAAAACAAAGGATCTCATGACGATTTTTTTTTAAAGAATTATTTTAATGAACTTTATTTATTTATTTATTTTATTTGACGAGAAGGACAGAGTGAGAGAGAGACAAAGAAAGAGAGAGGAAAAGTGAGGAAGCAAGCCATCAAGTCCAGGATTGAACCATGCGAGAGTCCAGCACCCTTAACCACCACGCCACCTGCTGGCTCCTCATGACTATTTTTTAATTTTTGTTATAGGGCGCATGCGCTCGCCAGACAGACAGAGACAGAAAGACAGAAAGCGAGAAATAGCCCCACCCCCAGGGGGGATGGTCACACCGCAATCCCTTTTCTTCCATTCTCCTCTCAGGATTTTGGACATGCATGCACACGCGCCCGGCATGAGTTCTAAGCTACCGGGTCCGGGATGTGAACTGCGGTTGACTACGTGGAAGTTCAGCAACATAGCCATTACGCTAACTGCTGGTTCCCCCCTCATGACTATTTTTTAATACCTAGATTTATTGAGAAAAAAATTAGGAAACAATATTTAGCAGTCTTTTTATTGTTTTTTACATTGGCTTAACATGGAATGGGAGAAATGTTGATATTGATAACAATAAAATTTTGGTACTAATGATGACAACAAAAAAGTTTAAAAAAAAATAAAAGGTAGCACGTGGAAAAGGGCTTTGCAGTTGGTAAGCTGTGATATAGGGCCAGGAGAGGGCATGGTATTTGAAGCAATACCTCCTAGGGTAAGTAACCCTGAGCAGGCAGCTGTTTTCCAGGCAGGCATGTCGGAATCTTCCAGTGGACCTGGGCTAGCCCGATAGCCTCTACCATCTCCCCCACCAGGGAACTCTGCTCTTTTCTGTTTAAATGCTCTTTCATAGAGCCCCTCCCCTCCCTGTAACCTGTATTCCCCACCCCACCCCACCCCAACCCTGCATTAGCTCCCCCACGAAGGGTTCCCCTCCCTTGTTCTCATCTATGCTATGAACTTTAATGCACTGGGGAGCAATACGTGAAACAGCACAGCCCCCCAACCCCACTATATTGAGATCGTTTCTGCCTCACCAGGTAGGGTAAATCAGAGATACCAACAAATACCGTGAACCTCAAGTAAACCAGGACTCCAAGGCAATGTGATGGAGGTTGTCTGAAACAATACATTGAGAATCCACAGCTGATGGATTTAAATAATTTAAGAAGGATATGAGAGAGGCTCAGCCATCAGATTTTACAACACTTTTTTTTTTTTGCATCTGTTTTTATTTGAAAGCTCTCTTTTTCTTTTATCATGGCATGGGGGAGTGCTTGACAAGTTACACCTCTCTTGAAAATTTTCAAATCTATTTTGTATTTAAGAATTGTAGGGAACCAGCAGTTAGCGTAATGGCTATGTCACTGGACTCCCACGTAGTCGACCGCGGTTCGCGTCCCAGACCCAGTGGCTTAAAACTCACGCTGGATGTGTGTGCGTGCGTGCCCAAGATCCCGAGAGGAGAATGGAGGAGAAGGGATTGCGGCGTGACCATCCCCCCTGGGGGGTGATTTCTCGCTTTCTGTCTCTATGTCTCTCTCTGTCTGTCTGGCGAGCGTACACCCCCCTATAGCAAAAAACCTCTCAAAAAAAAAAAAAAAAAAATTTCTCTCAAAAAAAAAAAAAAAAGATTTTGAGCATGTCTGCATACACACCTGGCTTTTCAGGCCTCTTTATTTCTTTCATGAGAAGCCCCCACCCACGTAGGGTCTTGTCATCCCACAGGGTCTCGTCATAGCACAATCCCTCTCCCTCGTCTTCCGGTTTGTCAGGATCTTGGGTGAGTGCACACCTGGTGTGTTTCAGGTAGCCTCGGGATCTGAAGCTGCAGTCAGCCGTGGGGCTCCTGCACTGCAGGTGGCCACACTCCCTGTGCGGTGGAGGCTGGGTCTACTGTTTCACCTTTCCGTTTAAATCAGCCATCACCTGAAACTGATTTTCATGTGTAGCGTGAGAGGAGAGCCAAGAGTTTTGTTTTTTGTTTTGTTTTGTTTTGTTTGTTTGTTTTTTTGCGATAAAGTGTGTGCACTTGCCAGAGAGAGACAGAGCGAGAAAATGAGAAATCACCCTTCAGGGGGACTTGGGGCATGCACATACAAACACCCTGTGTGATTTTCAAGCTGCATGTATGGGATTCGAACCATGTAGTCAGCCCTGTGGGGTCCAGTGTCTTAACTTCCATGTCACTTGCTGGCCTGATTTCTTTTATTTTTTAATGTGGACAGTCAAAGCTGATTATGAAGACTGTCCTTTCCTCGCTCCTTTGAGCTGGAAGTTTTGTCCTCTCTCTCCAGCGTCTGTGTGTGTATGTATTTCTGGACTCCGTTCTCTTTTCTTGGCTGTCTTTTTACCTTTGACCGCTACTACATTGTCTCAACTGTAGCACATTTATAATAAGTCTTCATTTCCAATAGAACAGATACTTCAGTTTTGTTCTTGCTTTAATGAATGTTCTTCTTATCCTTGGGTTTTTGTATTTCCAATTAACTTTGGAAGCAGATTGTCCATTAAAAAAAATAGTAAGGTGTTGGCATTCTGATCCGAGCTACACTGAATCAATAGTTCAGTTTGGAAAGTCAGTCATTTCGTTTTCTTAAGTCCTACATTCCTCTTCTGAAAGGAAGAGGACAAAAAACTCACCGAGCAGTCATGGACATTACATGAGATGATGCATGTGCAAACTGAGGGGGCAAAACTATGGAACTTGTTATGACCTGAGAGGGGAGAGGTGCAAGGACTGGGGAAAATCTCTTACGAGGGGTTTTCAGTAGGAGCGGCTCTGCGGTCTGGTTGCTGGGGTCTCCTGTAGCCCAGGATGTCCTAAACACAGGCTGGGATTCAGGAGGAAGGGGCCGTGAGATTGTCCGGCATCGGTGTTCGCATCACACTCCCAGGGTCGCCATCTTCCTTCTTATCTGTTTGCCTTCTAATGGCTCTTACTTCGTAGACTTGGAAGTGAGGGGAGAATCGCATTCTGGTTTATGCCCACACACACTGGGTGTCAGGCCTACTCTGGGCAGGTCTGCCTCTCCCCTGGTTCTGTGTAGAACGGGGCCTAGAGAGAGGACCAGGCACCACCAATGGGGAAGAGGCATTAAACAGCCCCATGTGACCCCCTCACTGTCGATCCCCCTCTTCTGCTCCCCGGAGCATGTTCTGAGATAAGTGTGTGTGTGCGCGCGTGTGCGTGTGCACTGGGTGTCAGGCCTACTCTGGGCAGGTCTGCCTCTCCCCTGGTTCTGTGTAGAACGGGGCCTAGAGAGAGGACCAGGCACCACCAATGGGGAAGAGGCATTAAACAGCCCCATGTGACCCCCTCACTGTCGATCCCCCTCTTCTGCTCCCCGGAGCATGTTCTGAGATAAGTGTGTGTGTGCGCGCGTGTGCGTGTGCACGGGAGCATGTGCATGTGGTAAGGAATGAATGGGAGCCAATCTGTCTCTCCAGGCACCTCCTCTCTCCACAATCCTCAGCTTCCTCCAGTCCCTTCTTTCAAAGGCTTGTTCTAGAATCTCCTGAACAAATATCTTTTGCCAAAGAAGCCTCCCCAGGCTAAGACAGAAAGGGGTCAAGTTGGCCCCACAGGTCATTCTCTCTTCGCCTGGGTCTTCAGGAGCTGTCGGTGGAGCCCATGGCATGGTGGCCCCTGCCTAGCAGAGCTGGTCGTCTTCATTTACCCAGAGGAGCCCCACTAGCTGGGGATGTCTCAGGCCCCTCAGGCTCCCTCTGCCCTTCTGCCCAATCCAACTCTCCAAGAGGAAGCCCAGGAATGGAAATGAGCACTGACTTATGAGAAGCAGACGCGGAGAACGGGGAGAAGGCTGTGGGGCTGGCTCGGGCAGTGCCTGGGTGTCTGGCAGGGCCCCACACGGGCAGGGGCAGCTTAGCAGAGTCCTGCCTGCCTTCACAGCTCCCTGCATGGCCGATCGAGAGTGGGGCTTGCCAGGAAGGGCGAAGGTACCGAAGAGGATCAGGGGTGTCCTTCTTCAGCTCGGCACAACTGGGCCAGAACCCCCTGAGGGACTGTGGCAGAAAGGCTGGGCAGGTGGACCCCCAGAGAATATCCCGGACTCCTTTTCAGTGGGGCAGGGGAATGGGGACGCGTGGATGCCTGACCTCGAGAACATTCGGATTCCTACTTTTTGCACCCCCTCTCAGCCCTTCTGAGCAGCCAACCTGCAGCTGAGGGGAGCCAGATGTTCCTCTGGAAAGCCGGCATCCCCCCACCCTCGTCCGGCCGCCAGCCAGAGGCCTCTCTAAAGGCTGGGTGCCTGGCGGTAGGGGGTGAGGAGGAAGGAAAGGAGTGGGAGAAAATTAGACAAAGGAAGACCACCATAAACCCAGCAGCCTGCCTGTAATCACCAGAGCCCTTTGTTTAGAGCGGGTTTAAACACGTTGTGATCCTTTGGAAGGGGAGGCCATAAACCCAGGGAGAATAAAAGTGTTTACAGCAAGGGAGACCCAGGTGCTGGGGGTTCGCTGCGCCAGGATCAATGGGGGAGTCCAGGCAGAGTGGCCTGGCTTGCCTCTGCTTTTAGGTGGGCGTCTCCTAACCTCAGCCGCAGTCATAGGTACCCCCACCCCCTGTTGCCCCCCACCCCCTGCTTCAGGCAGGCCAGAGACAATCCCACATTCCGACCTGGCGAGACAAGAGGACAGGGCCCAGGGCCTGCGACACAGAGAAGGTCTTCGCCTGAGGCCCAGGTCTTCAGTGTGTTGGGAGCTCTACAAATTCCTTTCTAATGGACTTGAGGGGTCACACTAATAAGAGAGTCTGAGGCCAGCTGTTTCTTAAATAAATGCCCCTGAGGCCCAACTTGGCAGGCTGGGAGGTGTAAGGAGGGAAGTTTTACCTGAGGGAGCAACATTCCTCCAGGAGCTTCCTGCAGGCTGTGGGTGGTGGGAGGAAGGCGGATGCTCAGGAAGGCAAGGCTGAAGGAGGTGACACCAGCTGCGAGCAGCGCCCTGCACACCTTTGCCCATGTTCTGTCCTCTGCCCTGCCAGCCATGGAACACGAACATCCACAATCATCCATTTATTTAACAAAAGTAATGGGCACCTGTCTTAGGGTAGACAACCAGGAGCTGCAGGGAGGCCAGCTCTGCAGGGACACAGTCCCTGTCCTAAAGTAGGGCAATTTGGGGATGGCTAGCAACCATATTTTCAGGACCTGGATAGACACGCATACTCATTTTTTTTCTTTTCTTTTCTTTTTTTTTTTTTTTGAGAGGTTTTTGCTATAGGGTGCGTGCACTCACCAGACAGACAGAGAGAGACAGAGAGACAGAAAGCAAGAAATCACCCCCCAGGGAGGATGGCCACGCTGCAATCCCTTCTCCTCCATTCTCCTCTCGGGATCTTGGGCACGCACGCACATGCACTTGGCGTGACTTTTAAGCCACCGGGTCCAGGACGCAAACTGCCGTCGACTACGTGGGCGTCCAGCGACATAGCCATTATGCTAACTGCTGGTCCCCCACACATACTCATTCTTTAAGAGAGATTTTTGCTACAGGTGCATGTACTCACTGAAGAGACAGAGACATAGAGAGAAAGCGAGAAATCACCCTCCAGGGGGCATGGCCATGACACAATCCCTTCTCCTCCATTCTCTACTCAGGATTTCGGCATGCATGCACTCACACCCAGCATGAGTTTCAAGCCACCAGGTCTGGGACTTGAACTGCAGTCAGCCATGTGAAAGTCCAGCGCCTTAACCACCATGCTACCTGCTGGGCCTTAATTCATGTTTTTAGAATGACTAATCACCCCAAGAACATATGTGACTATGTAACGAGGCACGTTTGGAAAATGACAGTACCGAATAAAACAATGTGACTCTTCAATACTACTCTGATGTCACACAGTATCATTTGTTCATGCTTGCTGGGAAAGGCCGCCTGCCATTTTTGTAACAAAAAAAAAAAATCACACTAAGGTCACAATCATGCTAATGAGGAGAATGAGTCATGAGAGGCGCACACAGGAACCATGGGGTCCTTTTCACTCTTAAAGCATTTGTGTGGCTTTTTAACTCGTGACTTTCTTTAAAGAGGTGCCGCTAAGCAGGGACCTCCGCGAGACAAGAGTGGAGTTGAAAGTGTCTCTTTCTGCCATCCGTGTAATCAGATCTCGGAGCAGAGGCTGATAGAGACGAGCTGTGTTCTGGAACACCCAAGATGGTTTTCTTCATTAGAACAGGTGAGAAAATAAGCGAAGGTGTTTGTTTGTCGTTTGACCAGAGGATACATACATTTGCTAGAGAGAAGGAAAAGAACAGAGCACCCCCTAAAGGGGCTGGACCATGCCACAATCCCTTCTCTATTTCTCCATCCTGTCAGGTTATGGGGCATTCCCCGTGTCCTGAGCGCTGGGACAGACAGTGGCGATACAACGTGAATGACGTGGTCCTTTGCCACGGACCAACGCACACAGAGGCAGATCACTTCGAAGGTGCGATGGATTTGGGGTAGAGTGGAGAAGTGCCTTGCCTCACTTGGGGCGGCGTTAGGGATAATGGCGTGTCTAGTTCCGTAAGCCTTCAGAGAAAGTGGTGCCTGCTATAGAAAATAAAGTTTTAACCTTTCAAGACATGCCAATAAATATCCACTAAAGTCATTTAGAAATCATCATGGGTGGGTTCAATAGGAATAAAACTGTTTTGTGTAAGCTCCCCTCCGCCCTACTTCCTGCTAGGTGGCAGGTCATTTAAAATATTTTTAACATTGTGATTCGTGGTTTACATACAATTGGACGTACATCTTGGCTAGTTACAGTAGAGTTTTTCAAAGCATGTATTCAGGGTGTCATAACCAAATCAAGGACATAGACATATTCTTTTTATATGACATTGAACATTACGCGTACATTAGTATCACTAGATTTTTTTCTTTTTTCTTTTTTTTCTTTTTAAGTATGTGTTGAATTGTCAGTGGCATTTTTCACCCTGGTGATGCACTGGTTCATACGCGAACTCTCTTGCCGAACACCTGTTGGGTGTCTACCTGCGGATCTGCTCTGGTGGAGGCCCAATGCCGGCAGACGAGTACGAAATGACCGTCTCCTGCGAGGTGTGATTCTAATCAGCAGGTGGAACGCTGACTGCCGTCGAGGTAGCTGAGGCCG
Organism: Tupaia belangeri chinensis; assembly: GCF_000334495.1. Lineage (NCBI taxonomy): Eukaryota > Metazoa > Chordata > Mammalia > Scandentia > Tupaiidae > Tupaia > Tupaia belangeri. Next base: position 113,786 of record NW_006203897.1, read on the forward strand.
AGCCTGAAGTACTTCGTGAGTATAACGAAGCAGTGTGGCCTTACATGGGCACAACTCTCAGTTTTTGAGTCATTGAATTATTTAGAAGCCACCCTTCTTTATGGGCTCATATTCCTTTCCTGATCCTACATACGTGGGGACTACAGAAAAATTGTGGAAAAGTGGAAGTTTTCATGGGGGAAAAAATTGCAATCCATGCATAGTCCTTTGATTGTTTTTGGAGAGGTTTTTGCTATAGGGCTCATGTGCTCACTAGAAAGAGAGAGAGACAGAAAGGCAGAAAGCAAGAAATCACCCTCCGTGGAGGATGGCCACGCCACAGTCCCTTCTCCTCCATTCCCCTCTCAGGATTTTGGGCTTACATGCACACACACTCAGAATGAGTTTAAGCCACTGGGTCTGGGACTTGAACCGCGGTTGATTACATGGGAGTCCAGCGACATAGCCGTTACACCAATTGGTGGTCCCCATAGTCTTTTTTCTTTTCTTTTTTTTTTTGGAGAGGTTTTTGCTATAGGGCACATGCGCTCACCAGACAGATAGAGAGAGACATAGAGACAGAAAGCGAGAAATCACCTCCCAGGGGGGATGGCCGCGCCACAATCCTTCTCCTCCGTTCTCCTCTCGGAATCTTAGGCACGCACGCACACGCGCCCGGCGTGAGTTTTAAGCCACCGGGTCGGGAACGCAAACCACGGTCGACTACGTGGGAGTCCAGCGACATAGCCATTACACCAACTGCTGGTCCCCCCACAGTCTTTTCATAATTCTTATTTTCCATGAACTTTTTGAAGACCCCTTGCATAGTACATTGAGGTTACAAAATTGGCCTATGGGGGCCAACAGGTGGTGTAGTGATTCAGGTGCTGGATTTCCACATTGTTGACCACAGTTCAAGTCCCGTCCCTAGTGGCTTGAAACTCACATGGGGGGCATGTGCATGCGTGCCCAAATTCCTGAAAGGAGAATGGAGGAGAAGGGATTGCAGCATGGTCACCCCCCCTTAGGCCCCCAGAAGGGGAGTAATTTCTTACTTTCAGTCTCTCTGTCTCTCTAGTGAGCACAAGTGCCCAATAACAAAAATCTCTCAAAAAAAAAAAAAATCAGTCTTTGTTGGTCAGCAGTGACATCTCTGTGAAGCATTTTGCAACACTGCTTTTCAGAAAAGTGTGGGGCTGTCCCTAGAGAATTGACCGGGGAACTGGGTCCGGGATGAGCAGTGGGTAGGGAACTTTACCTGTGAGAGTCAAGCCCCAGAGTCATCTTCTCAGCGTGGCCACCTCTCCCCCACATTCCACAGTGAATTTTGTCCCTTGCACCTCCCCTAAGGGCCCCAGCTTGATGGCGCGTGGAGATGGGCTCTAGCAGGAAAGAGGGAAAAGAGGCGGCCGATATTTAGTGAGCATCTACTGCAAGCCAGGTGTGACCCCGCTGGACAGTGACATGGACTCTGGAGATGGCGGAGGTCCTTCTTACAGTCAAGAAGGCTGGTCCCTGTGACCCAGCGAGGCAGAGTCAGGTCCAGGCCCCACATGCGTGGTCTGCCCTCTGCACAGCTGTGCTTCCTAAGCCAGCATGCGTCTTACTCCTTCAAGTAAGCGCTTAGTGGGGGGCTGTGCCAGGAACCCGAGAAATCACAGGCAAATGGGGGCAAATTGCAATTATTCGCTTTTCATTATGGCACAAATGTCAGGTATTTGTTTTTTTTTTTTTTTTTTAATGAGAGAAAGTGCAGGATGAAGAGAGACAGACAGAGAGAGATTTTTGACAGGGTTTTCCACATTGGGAACCTCCTGCCTCAGCCTCCCAGTTAGCTAGGAGCACAGATAAAGCCCACGCAGCCTCGCTGGCCTGTTTAGGTTGGTCTGGGAACTGAACCCAGGCCTCCCATGTGACTTCAGACTCGTGCAGTGATGTCCTCCCACGTGCACTCCCACAGCTGGGTCATAAACTTCAGTTTTATGTTCACGGAATAGAATGCAACATATTTGTGGATGTTGGCAATAAAAGGGGGTATCCAAAGACATTGTAAGTCTGCCTCGTCCCATCTCGGGTGATACCCTACCCCCCGAGGGCTGCCTCACCCCTGCTCCCGGGAACTCGAACCTTGGTCAACTACGTGCGAGTCCAGCGACAGAGCCATTACGCCACCTGTTGGTCCCCCTGTGTGGTTTGGGTCAGACTCGCACCCAGAGTCACCCTTGTGGGATTCAGCTGCCTTAACCTCCCCGCCTGCTGCCGGTCCCACATCATATTCACTTCTTTTTGTTTAAGAGAGATTTTTGCTATAGGTTACACGCACTCTCTAGAGAGACAGAGACAGAAAGTGAGAAGTCACTCTCCAGGGGGATGGCCACGTCATATCCCTTCTCCATTCTCCTCTTGGGATCTTGGGCACACTCAGGCAAGCGCCTGGCATGAGTTTCAAGGCACCAGGTCCAGACTCAAACCAGGTCGCCCACCTGGGAGTCCAGAGATGTAACCATCACACCAAATGCTGGTCCCCATATGTACTTCTAAATCAAGAGAAGGTGGTGACTATCTGTGGTTGCTCCCTCCAGTGCCTGAGGATTGAGGAGGCGGTGAGGAGAGAGGAGCGCTGGGTCCTATTGTCCAGCTACTCTTGCCTTGAGGCTGGATCGCTCCTCTCTGGCCCAGAGAGGGCCAGAGAGGGCTGCACAGGGGCAGGCTCGCTGCGGGGCACCCCGCCTACAGTCTGGGGCCCAAGTTTTTGAAGCAACTTGTTTGAGCCCAGAAAAGCGCACATTTTTTAAAAAATTTTCCCTTTCAAATTTTACTTCCTTCATTCTTCCATGAGCAAGAGAGAGAGAGAGAGAGAGCGAGAGAGAGAAACACACACACACGGGTACCTCCAACAGGGTCCTGATGCAGCAATCCACTCCAGCCTTACCCACCCCAGCTCCTGGGCTTGCGTGTGCTGGCTGTGCCCAGGCGGGTGTCTGGGTGCAAAGCCAGAACCTTCACGTGTGGGTCGCCTTGCAGTGTGTGGTTTCCAGCTGCACCGGAAGGCCCTCGGAGCCAGCATGTCCAAACAGTAGTAATTGCACCACCCAGCTGCAGGGACATCAGCAGCATTTTCGTTTTGTTTTCAGAGGAAAAAAAAGATAGAAAAAGCAAAGGAAAAAAATACCTTGGACGCCTGGAGATAGAGCCACAGTCCCCTAAGATGAATGGACACACAGACTGGAGCTGTGGGAGGACCTTTATTAAACTTCTACTGAACAGAGCAGTCTTTGCTTTTCATTCTGGGTTCTCCTAAAACCTTTTCCGGAGAAGCAGATACGCAGAGAGGAAGAGGTAGGGGAACAGAATGGGGACTATACTGTACAGGCCCCGGCTTGTGAAAAAGACACGTGAGCGCGTTCCCCTGACACGGGCGCTGGCTCAGGTCCCTCCTCACACAGGCCAGGGTGCTGGAACTGGGAGCAGAGGGGATGCATGTGGTGGGGGCCTCTGCTGGGGCTGCATGGAAGCCAGGTGTGAATGAAGAAAACTGGGCAGGCGCCCAGCCCTAGGGTGACAGCAGAAGTCTAGATGCTGCTGCTCAGCAGGCCGAGGCCACATAGGAGGCCCAGGGTTCAATTCCTGACCCACCTTAGAAAAGCCAGGGTTCAGGACGCACTCATGGAATCTCAGCTGTTCAGCCAGTTGAGGCAGGATGATTGGGATTTAGTAAGGCTTTGTCTAAAAAGTGCCACATACAGGGGAAGCAGGTGGTGCAGTGGTTAAGGCATTGGACTACCACATGGTGAACCACGGTTCAAGTCCCAGACCCAGTGACTTCAAAATCATGCCAGGTGCATGTGCATGCATGCCCAGAACCCCTGGAAGAGAATGGAGGAGAAGGGATCGCAGTGTAACTTCTCACTTTCTCTCTTTCTGGCAAGCACATGTACCCTATGGCAAAAAAATAAAACAAAAATAAAAATAACCAAAAAAACTCCAAAAATATGCCACACACACACACACATGAAGACAGAAGAGAAATGCGGGAGGGAAGGAGGAAGAAGATGTAATGACAGGGAGAGAGAGAAGAGAAGGAAGCAGAGAGGGGAGTTGGAGGTTGGACGGGGAGGGGGCAGGGAAGAAAGTACAGAGTCTAGCAGATGAAACCCGTCTGTGAGTTTTGGGCATCTCTTTACTCTTAAGACAAGCTTGACCCACTTCGTCTCATCTGTAATCTGCTTCGGTATCTAGGGAGGCTTCTCAGCAACTGAACTGAGACGTTCTCTTATCTCCTGATGGGAATGCGGAGTGGTGCTCCCATTCTTACCACCCACCGCAGCTCAGAGTATTTGTCATTCCCTTCAACATGGGGAGAGCCAGGCACTGTGGGAGAGCCAGGCACTGTGCTTGGCCCAGGCTGGGCAGGCACAGAGCCCCCTGTTTCCCACCCAAGTGGAAGAACGTGGAAGGCCCTGTTTTTCCATCTAAACTCCTGTACCATGGACCTCCTATTCTTGTCTGTCTGGCTTGAGTTACTGAGAGCCTAGAATATTCTTAAATAGAGAATAGTACAGTGACCCCACGTGCCTGTTCCCAGCTTCCAGTTTTCAGCTCACGGCCGAGTTTGTTTCTTCCTCTCTCAGACCCCCAGCCCATTCCACACCACCAGATTATTTTAAAACAAATCTCAGCTAGCTCATCACTTACAAAAATCTCAGCAAGCATTTCTAAATGACAAAGACTCCTGATAGTACAACACAGTTTTAGCTCACCTAAGACATTAACAAGGATCCCTTGATAGCATTCGAATATCCAGTCATGGTCCACAGTTCTCTGACTGTATAACATGCATTTCACGTTTGCTTACTGGAGCTGGGGTTCATATAGGGTCCTTGGGATGTGTCTCGTGAGTATCTTTTAATTTACCGATGCTCTATGTATATCCTCTCTGTGTCTCACTCAGAAATGGAGTTGTTTCTTGCAGGCTGAGTTTTGCTGATAGAATTCCTGCATTGTCTTTTTTTTTTAACAAGTTTATTTATTTTTTTAGCAAGAGAGAAGAATGTGGGAGGGGAAATAGCCTCCATGGGGTCTTTACGCTGTGATCCATCGCCCCGCTCTGTAGCCAGCCAGCATCGCGGGTGCACCCGTAGCCACACCCTGGGGCGTTAGGAGAGACCCAGGACAGACCCGGGAGCCTTCCCATGTGGTGTCTGGCGTTGCGTAGCAGCACCCCTGCTGCCTGTATCAGCACCGTTGGGCCGTCCCGGGGTGTCTTTTAACAGGCCCTTCCATCCCTCACATCTCCACATCTGGAGGCTTGGCCAGGTGTGGGTTGTGTGCACCCACGAGACTGCTCCGTAGGCGGTGTGCACTTGCGGTCAGAAGTGCATACTGCCTGGTGGTCCTCCTGTGTACAGTCGGGAGCCATTGGCGATGGTCATCTAGGACCCTTCATGCATTTGGAATTGCAAAGCGGTGGTTTCCCAATTCTCCTGTCCTTTATCATAGCTGGAATACTATAAAACAAGGACTCCCTCATTAACTTTGCTTACTCCAAGGTCTGGATCATACGGAAAATGAGGGGAAATGCTTCTTTCCCTTAACTTGTCAGTTCAAAAATGAAAAAATATTTGGTTCCTTGACGTCCCCCAAGGGTACTGTTATTGTTGTGATGTGTTTTCTGTTACTGCGAACTCAGAGACTTAAACACAAAAGAGCTATTGCAATTGAGTGGCTTTTTTTTTTTTTTTGAGAGGTTTTTGCTATAGGGCGCGTGCACTCGCCAGACAGACAGAGAGAGACAAAGAGACAGAAAGCGAGAAATCACCCCCCGGGGGGATGGCCACACTGCAACCCTTTCTCTTCTGTCCTCCATTTGGGATCTTGGGCACGCATATACACGTGCCTGGTGTGAGTTTAAGCCACCGGGTCTGGGACTCGAACAGCAACATGGGAGTCCAGTGATGTAGCCATTACGCCAATTGCTGGTCCCTCAATCTAGTGGTTTTTGTATTTATTAAAAATGCTTAAAATGGTCATGGGAGCCTTTCCAGGCTTCGGTCCCAAACCTCTCGGGCAACTGAACTTGAATGGCTTCCTTGCTTTTCCAGTATGAGAAAATACGACATATTTTCTGCCCCAGACCAGCAAGGGGCCATTTTCTCCAAGGATTCCTGGTTACTCCTAGTGGGAAATGCTGTGTAGAGATTATGATCTAAGTACTAGAGTACCAATTACTCCTAGGTGCGTCATCGTTTCTCAGGCCTTTTCTGTGGATAAACTAGAAAATATATATTCTTTATTTTACACACACACATGCATATCTGCTTATTTGATACATCTTGCTTATTTATTCCATGAGTGAGAGGGAGACAAGAGAGGGAGAGCGAGCACTCCCAGCAGGATCCCGATCCTGATGCCACTGTCTGTCCTCAGGCTTCAGCCCGCCCCACACCACGGCTGGTGTACACAGGGGAGCCTCTGACTCGAGCTGGGAACCTTTCCGTGTGGATTAGCCTCAGTGGAGCTTAGCACTCTACTGCTGCACCATGGTCCAGCTCCTACTTCTTTTCGTTGTTGTGATTTTTAAACCACCAGGTCCAGGACTCGACCTGTGAAGTTGGCCATGTGAGAATCCAGTGCCTTAACCCCCATGCCACCTGCTGCCCCCCCAAATTCTTTATTAAAGATAAAACTCATCCTCAGGTGGTACTCTGGTAATTATACCAAACTTAGTATTGTAGGGATTGTGCTTAACTTTATCAATCTTGTTGCTGTTGTTGCTAGATTTTGTCTTTTGCCATAGGGCTTGTGTGCTCTACAGAGAGAAATAGAGAGAGGGAAAGTGAGAAGTCACCCAATTCTCCATGGGGGCTGTTTTCTTACTTTTCCTCTGTCTCTCTCTGGCAAATTAAAAAAAAAAAAAAAAGAAAGACAGAAAAAGAGAAAAAGAAAGGAAGGAAGGAAGAAAGAAAGTCAGAAGAAAAGAAAGAAAGAGAAATGAAATAAAGAAAGAAAAAGAAAATCTGCATCAAAGTGTATTTGCAAATATAATTTTTCTAGACATCGCTCAAATCCCCTCCCACTATAAATATGTGAGTGCCGTCTCCTCAGTCTCGCCAACGTTGTACGTTATTAAACGATTGCATTTTCACTGGCAGCCAGTGGAGACGCCACATCTTGGTGTAATTTCACTCTGGGTTTCTCTCAGTGAAAGTGAGGTTGGGACCCTTCCATGTGATGAAGAGCTGCTTTACAGAGTGCTTTTCTTTTGAAATGTGTTCTCATTTCTCACCCATCTCCTCATGGGCTATAAAACCCTCTGTATTATGAGTGCAAACATTTTTCCCTAAATTGTCTTTTGTATTTTACTTTGTAATGTCATGTATAAAGTATTTTGTGGTGGTTTTGTATAAGCAAATGTATCAGTCCCTTGTTATTTCTGGTTTTGAAGCATAGAAACATTTTCCCATTCCTAGTTTTGGGACTTGTAATGTCTTCTCTCGACAAAGTCCCACAAGCAATGGGATCTCTTTCTGAAATTTCGATTCTGGTCTATTAATCTGTTTATTCTTGGACCAATATTAAACTGTTTTCATAAAAAAAGTTTAATAATATACTCTAATGTGTGGTTAAGGTATGTATGGTAAGGCTCTTTTCCTCATTGTTTTTCTTTTCCAGGATTTTCCTCATTATTCTTGCTTGTGCTTGTGTACAAGTCATATTTTAAAGTTTTTAGAAGGGTTTATTTCTGGACCCTCATTCAAAAAAAGAAAATTATTTTAAAAAAGGGTTTGCATCAAAGCCAAATAAATGTTCATACAGATGATATGTATTTGATAAAATTAAGGTATTATCCTTTTTAAAATGGAACTAATGATACGGAATTGGTGTGCGTGTGTGTGTGTGTGTTTCTAGTCTTTATCCTTTAGAGACACACAGTGAAGTGACCACAGATTAAGCCATGATTTACTTTGGCTTGGGTCCGTGGGGAGACAGACAAGAAATACGGTTATCTGCACATTGATAATGTTGGAAGTTGGGTAATGGGTACCTGGGGCTCATTCACCATTCTATTTGCTTTAACGTGTGTTTAAAGTGTCTCAGAATGAAAAGCTTCAAAGGGAGAAAGGGGAGTCAGCTTCTAAAGGCTTTGAAAGGCAGAGCAATATGAGACTTTCCTTACCAGATCTAGCAAGGAGTGGATGCTTCATGTGAGGAAATTTGCGTCAGAAAAGGGTTCGGTAGAACAAAAATACTGGCAGTGTCTAGAGAGCACTACCTCGGCTCAGGGCCAGGGACATTTGCTGGTCATGTTCTCCATTACACCTTTACCTGGAGCAGAGTTCTATCCTTTAATGGGACTGAAAGGTTCCATGAGCTATGTCCACATTTACATAGCAGAGGAGTTCCCGCGAGGCTGGATTTAAGTTTGATGTTTTGTTAACTGCTAGCTTGGCGCATTGCTCAGTGTTCACCTCGGCTGTCCTCAAAATTTCTGAAGTGTTTTGTTTTTTTTTGGGGGGGGGGCGGGGCGAGAAGTTTTTGCTATAGGATGCATGTGCTTGCCAGACAGACAGAGAGAGACATAGAGACAGAAAGCGAGAAATCACCCCCCAGTGGGTGATTTCTGCTGGTCCTGACATTTCTGAAGTGCTTTGAAAGAACAAAATAAATAAGATGTCAAAAAATGTCACTTTTGGGAACCAGCAGTTAGTGTAATGGCTATGTCGCTGGACTCCCACTTAGTCGACCGCGGTTCGCGTCCCGGACCCGGTGACTTAAAACTCACGCCGGCGCGTGTGCGTGCGTGCCCAAGATCCCGAGAGGAGAATGGAGGAGAAGGGATTGCGGCATGACCATCCCCTCTGGGGGGTGATTTCTCGCTTTCTGTCTCTCTGTCTCTCTCTGTCTGTCTGGCGAGCGCACGCGCCCTATAGCGAAAACTTCTCCAAAAAAAAATGTCACTTTCACGGAGCTTCTATTTATTTATTTTTTAAGGTTTTTGCTATAGGGCACATGCACTTGCCAGAGAGGAAAAAGACAGACAGTGAGAGGGAAAGTGAGAAATTATGCCCCGGGGCCCTATGTTGCAATTCCTTCTCCTCCATGCTCCTCCTGTAGTTTTGGGCACACATGCACACACATGTAGTGTGAGTTTCAGTCCACTGGATTCAGTACTCGAACAGTGGTCGGCCATGTGGGAGCCCGGTGCCATAACCACTACACCACCTGCTGCCCCCTCATGGAGTTTCTTTTTTAAGCAAGTTTTGTTTTTATTTTGTCAAAGGGCATGTGTGCTCACTGGAGAGAGAAGGAGAGCAAGCGAGAGAGAAAGTATCCCCCATAGGGAATGGTCATGCTGCAATCGCTTCTCTTCCAGCTCTCCCTTTCTTTGGGATTCTGGGCACACACCCACACGCACCTGGTGTGTTTTTCAAGCTGCTGAGTTAGGACTCACATGACAGAGTTGGCCATGTGAGTGGTCCTAACCCATCACACAACGAGCTGGCCAACAATGTGGTCTTTTTCAGACCCAAACAGAGTGTCAATTGCAGACTATATATCCCGGTATGCCCTTTTGGATTTTGTTGTGTTTAAATCCAGCACCGAATCCTTCTGCAGCTTACCTTCTGTACCACTCTGATAACTAGGAAGTTAGGTCTTTGCAGGAACTAGCACGTTCACAGTCCTTTTCAAAATCTGAGAGATTGTATGAGAAAGAATAAATAGAGCTGGAACTGGGTAGTTGGGGTTAGGAAAGGAGGGAAATTATGTACACCCTTTGATTCCGTTTAAACTCAACACTGGGTCCACGTAGTACCTGTTGAACTTTAACAGCTAAAGCTATTTTGAAAAGCAGCTCTGGGCTGGCCCCTCAGAGCAGCAGTTAAGGGTTGTGGATAGGGAACCGGATCCCTGTGGCCGACCACAGTTCAAATTCCATCTTGAAAAAGGCTTGCAGCATGATCATGCCTCACTGCGGAGTGCTTTCTTACTCTCTCTGGAGAGTGTATATGACCCGAGACAAGAAAATAAATAAATGAATACACAAGAAAAAAAGAAACAGGTCTGCATCAACTGAGAGTAAAAATGTAAATACAGATGCTGCAACCCAGGTATCCAACTCTTGAGATAGACTTCAGAGAAACCTAAATGACAAGTATCAAAAAAAAAAAGTGCTCACAGATTGTTCAGAATAGCCTGGAAACCACACACCTCTTCACCAGCAGCTAAGTGTATACATGGTGTTCAGTTTTGATGTACCGGCTGATCACACAGCGATGGAGATGAGTAGACCATGGCTATGTTCAGTAACGGGGATGGGTATTACAAAAGTAATGTCGGTGGAGAGACCAGGATGGCAGTATATACACATTATTTATAAACTATGTTGCTAAAGGATGTATAGATAGATACGTAGATAAATTTTACACATAGATCGCATTTTTAACAATTTAAAAACTACAACAGAAGTAGGAGAGAATAGAAATGTGTTAAATTCAAGCATAGTCTGCAGAGGATGTGTTCATCATAGAAGGCTGGAGGTGGCTATGATGGTGGGCGGGGGAACCAAATGGGAAGGGACACAGAGAAGCTTCTGGGGCCTGGACAGGCCCTACTTATCGGCTGACTTTGTGAATGTACAGGTATATAGTGACAGTTATTAAACTGAATACTTACTTGTTTGCACACTTCTGGATATTTTTACATTCCTCAGTTTAAATAAATTAAAACAAAAAGGTTTGTATGTTCAGCCACAGGGGTGCAGGTCTTAGGGGCGCCGCTGGGTGGTACCGAAGGCCGTGTGGGAAGGCTCAGGTTCTCCTCTCTGTCCACCTTAACACACCGGTGCCCTCATGATCCTGGCACGCTGCAAAGCTGAGGAAGGATTGTGGTGTGAAGACTCTGTCAAGGGTGTTTTTGTCTGTCTCTCTCTCCTATAGAAAAAATACATAAATAAATAATTGAATTAAAGGGCCTTTTTACAAAAAAAAAAAAAGTTCATTTATTTATTAAGAGAGATTTTTGCTACAGGGCACCAGAGACAGAGAGACAGAAAGTCAGAAATCACCCCGCCTTGGGGGGATGACCACGCCAGAATCCCTTCTCCTCCATTCTCCTCTGGGGATTTTGGGCATGTGTACATGCACCTGTCGTGAGTTGTAAGCCACCAGGTCTGGTGGGAGTCCAGCAACACAACCTTTACACTATCTGCTGGTCCCAAAGTTTACTTATTCTATGAGTAAGAGAGAAGCAGCACCCTTTTCAGGGTCTTGGACGAGCCCCCTGTCTCTGCCAGCCCAGATCGGAGACACACATGTGTCTAGCATACTCAGGGAGGTCCTGGGCCTTGAGCCAGGAACTTTCCCATGTGGGATGTCTTACAGAACATCATGTTTTACCGCTGCACAACCATTCAGCCCCTAAGGGCTTTAAAATTTTTACGGGAACCATAGTCCCTTTTGTGTTGTCTATAAATAAAAAATCACGTGAAAAATAGCCATTGTAGGTGCACTTGTCTAAATAAAGTCACTAAATGCTGAGTCATAGAACTCATTCTTCTGCAGAGGATGCTGGAGAAATGAGAGAGAGACGGGAAGGAAAAGGTTGGAATGTGTTCACATCAATGTTTTTGCTGAATTACATTAGGAAACGCACACCTGCTTGTCCAGATTAAATACTGGGAACAGGAAAAGAGAAGGGAGAGAGTGGTAGGAACAGAGAAGGAGATGGAGACGGTTTACAAAACAGACAAAACAGAGCATATTGGTGTGCTGCTGCTGTAGTTTTGGATTCAGGACCAAGTCCTTTTACAGTTAAGTGTGACGATGTAGGGACAAGCAGAGGAAATGCTTTTGAGTAAGGATGGGAAATGACATTACTGCACAGGCAGCCTCTAGATCCCTTTTTATTTGGGGAGGTTTTCACTATAAGGCGCGTGCGCTCGCCAGACAGACAGAGACAGAGAGACAGAAAGTGAGAAATCATCCCCCAGGGAAGATGGTCACGCCACAATCCCTTCTCCTCCATTCTCCTCTCGGGATCTTGGGCACGCACGCACACGTGATGGCGTGAGTTTAAGCCACTGGGTCCAGAACTCGAACCGCGGTTGTCTACGTGGGAGTCGAGCGACATAGCCATTACACCAACTGCTGGTCCCTAGATCCCTTTATGAACTGACTACAGAAGACTTTTCAACACTCAGATTAGCCCAGGGACCATCCAGTTAAAAACTGTTAGGACGTCTTTGTCTTTTTCTTCCTTCCTCTCTCCTTTCTCTCTCTCTTTCTCCTTTCTTTCCTTTTCTTTCT
>NW_006203897.1:126084-133617 GCF_000334495.1 Tupaia belangeri chinensis
CTTTCTTCTTTTTTATTTCCTTTCTTCTCTTTCTTTTTCTTTCTCTCTTTTATTTCCTTTTTTCTTTTCTTTTCTTTCTCTTTTTTCTTTCTTCCTTCCTTTCTTCTTTCCTTCTCTTTTTCTCCCTCCCTTCCTTCCTTCCTCCCTTCCTTCCTTCCTCCCTTCCTTCCTCCCTTCCTTCCTTTCTTTCTTTCTTCCTTCCTTTGTTTCTTTCTCCCTCTCTTTTCTTTCCCTTTTTTTTCTTTCTTTCTTTATAATTTACTATAGAGTACATACACATACATGAGAGAGAGAGAGAGAGAGAAGCACCCTCCACAGGATCTGACCACCTGTGATCCCTTTCCTCCTGTGCTCCAGCCCATTAGATCCTAGGCACTCTTGGGCACGCCTGGTGTTTCAGGCCTGCTACGCAGGGATTCGAACTGCAGTTAGCATGTGGGATTCAACTTCTTATGAGCAGCACATTACTGCTGTGCCCCTGGACCAACTTAGGGTGCCTTTCCAGATTTTGCATTTATGAATATAGCCTGAGCATATGGATCATTACGAAAGAGCTGTGTAACCTGTTTGTAGTTCTGGATTTGAGAAACAAGAGTGAGTAACAGAAAAGCAATCAACGATTCCACATATTGTCAGTATAAACAACAGATTGCCTATGGTCCTACTGGCAGTACCTCCTGCAAAGGATACATGAGCTCCAAAGGATGGACCATTCTCCCCTGTTTTACAGGTGAGAAACAGATTGTGAGTGGTAAAGAAACCTGCATAAAGTAAACGGCAGACCCACACTAAAACGTGATCATAGATGAGAAGGCAAGAAAACGTACACGCTTTAATTAACATTGCTTATGAGAAATCAAGATTAAGCCTTTAGGTTAAATAAATAAACGTTCAAAATGTCATCCATTGCAGTCAACCTGATGTCAAGATTTATTGTATACCCACAATGATAGAGGGAACTTACCAGGGGAACAAAGCTGAGAACCAAGAAATAGACCCAGTCAAATATGCTCAGCTGAGTTTTGAAAAAGGTGCAAAGGCAATTCAATGGCGGAATAATACCCTTTTCAAAAAATGGTGCTAGTGTGATTGGATGACAAAAGATAAAAAAAAAAAAGAACTTTTACTTTACACCATATATAAAAATTAGCTTCAAATGGATCACATGCCTAAATGGAAAATAAAGAACTATAGCATTTTTAGATTGGCTAAAATAAAACGGTAACAACATCAAATGCTGGCAAGCATGCAAAGAAGCGGGGTGAGGGGGGTGGCAGGGCTCCTGATACATTGCTGGCAGGAGTGTAAAACGGGATCGCCACTGGAAAAGATTGGGCAGTTTCTTAAACAACTAAATATGCAACTGCCATATGACCCAGCAACTGCCCCCCGGACATTTATCCCAGAACAATGCAGACTTCTGTTCACACAAAACCCAGGACATGAGTGCGTACAGCAGCTTTATTCATAATAGGAACATTTGCAGATGGTAGATGTCCTACAGTGGGTGACTGTGCAGCTGTGATGCTTCCTCACCAGGGACTAGTACTCAGCCATGAAAAGGAATAATGCTCTGATACCCACAGCAGCTTGGATGTGCCTCCAGGGAATTATGCTTATTGAAAAGAAGAATAACTAAATCCCAAAGGTTACGCACTCTAAGATTCCATAACATTCCTGAAATGGCCACATTATAGAAATGAAAGATTAGTGGTGACCAGAGGCTGAGGAGGGGTGGGGCCTGGTGGGACGTGACTGTGCCCATAAAGGGCCTTCTTCTACGGTAGGTGACCTCTCTTGCCTTTGCCATTCTCCCGGCCTCTCTGGATGCCCACAGCTCACTCTTTGAATATCATGCATTTTCCATTACAGGCTAATTTATAGCTTTGGCCTTAGAAGGCCTGATGAGCCGTTTGAGGAAAATCATTATTGTCATCCGAAGGTTCAAGTCAGACCTTGGTATTCAAAATTGAAGTCTAGAGCAATGAGCATTGTTCTAATTGAGTGTTTTCATGTCAACCTAATGTAGGGTCCTGAAATTTTTTTGGTTTTAGGAATTCTTTATACTCCTAAAGTTAATGAGGATCCTAAAGAGCTTTGATTTGTGTGAGTTATATCGACCCATATTTAGCATAAAAATAAAAATGTGGGCTAGCCAGGTGGGATAGTGGTTAATGCAACTGGATCCCACATGGCTGATGGCACAGTTCGAGTTTTGGACTCATCCCCTTGAGATTCCGTCGGGGTGCGTGTGTATGCGTGCCTGAAATCCTGTGAGGAGAATGGAGAAGGGGTTGCATAGCCATCTCTGGGGGTGTGGGGGGAGGGTGCTTTCTTTCTCCTTCTTTCTCTTTTTCTCTCTGGCAAGCATATGTGCCCGTTAGCAAAGTAAACGAACAAAACACAAAATGGAGAAATTTTAAAAACATTGATTTATTCATTTACTCTAAAACAACAGTAACAAATCCTTTGCATGTTAACATATCTAACATAGAATAATTATATTTTCTGAAACCACAGCAACAGAAAACATCGAGTGAAAAGAGCAGTCTTTTTTTCATTTTTGCAAATCTCTTTAATGTCCTGCCTTGTAGTCTGGAAATCTCTTTAACAGCTGGTTTCTCTCGTCTGTTTCAATCTATCATAATACATTGTCGGGCTTGAAGTATGTAAGAAAATGGAATGTTACACAGACTCATAGTTGAAAAAGAGAATCTGACCCCCTGAAGGTGTCTCAGGCTCCCCCAAGGATTCTTAACCCCTTTCTGGGGACCAGGATCTTGTGGCTTTCCTCAGATTTACGTTTAGCTTGGCCTTTCCTCAGGCCGCGGACTTTCTGCAAAGCTGGACTTTTTGTTCAAGTCTTTGGAGGACAGAGTCTTTTACAAAATGTAGGACCTAGTCGGCTGAAAGTGGGATAATGCAGGAACACAGCATCTCAGAAGGCTTTTTCAGGGGAGAGGGAGATGCCTGTGTTGTTTTCTTTTTTCCTGAAATGGCAGACTCTGAAGACAATGTCTGTGGGCACTCAGGAAGCTCCAGCATTTGGCGGGACTGAACAATGCTCCGAAACCGACCAGGAGCTGCGGAGGACACCCAGGTGATCCAGTCCTGGGAAAACGGGGCGTTTTAAGCAGCTGTGTAAGAGCAGCGTCTATCGGAGCTTTGCTTTTAACGAGATTAGTCTTGCTTTTCCCCTCCTCTTTATTTCACTGTCTGCGGGCCACCACTTGGCTCTCATGGTAATGTGATTAGCTGGCCTGCGGCCCGCACGGAGACCGCGGTGGCAGAGATCTCTGCTCACTCGAGTGCTCCTCGCTCCTGAATGCTCCGTCTTGTGTTTATAGTCACAGGGGTATTGTTAACTCTCGCATTCAAATAGAGTGGGACATTTACGACCCCTCCTGCCTCCCTCACCCCCATAAAAGTTGATTCAGGGAGACATTTAGGGAAGAAATAGACAGAAGACAGATGTGTTGCCTTCCCCAGATGCGGAGGAGCCGCAATTGTTCTGCTTATGTAATGACTTTTTATGGCTCCTTGCAAATGCCTCTTTTGACTTTTAAAAAGGTGCCAAAGTCAAATATAGGTAGTTACTGAGAACATTGTAACTACCCCACCGGACACTGCAGCTGGCCCCAAATCCTCCATCAGAGGACATGGAACAGGCACACAACCCTCCCCATTTCATGGCTATAACCGTGGTTTCCTCCTGTTTCTGCTTCAGCCTGTGCATGTGCGAGGGAAGCAGTGGGCCTTCTTTGGACAGGGAATGTCTTTCCATAAACCCTTAATGGTTCAATAATTGCTTTAAAGGCAATTTACATGATTGCAGACAGAAGGAAATGAAATGAATGGAGAATGCACATCCCTACTTCTTTCTTCAATGCAAATTAATACAAGGAGTCGTCTCTGGAGGCAAACGGGATTTTAGAGATTTTTTTTTTGGGGGGGGAGAGGTTTTTGCTATAGGGTGCGTGCGCTGGCCAGACAGACAGAGAGAGACAGAGAGACAGAAAGCAAGAAATCACCCCCCAGGGGGGATGATCACGCTGCAATCCCTTCTCTTCCATTCTCCTCTCGGGATCTTGGGCATGCACGCGCATGCGCCCGGCGTGAGTTTAAGCCACCGGGTCTGGGACTCGAACCGCAGTCGACTACGTGGGAGTCCAGCAACATAGCCATTATGCTAACTGCTGGTCCCGGGATTTTAGAGATTTTGATCATCGAGGCTAAACTGAACAGAAAATGTCCAAGATCGAGTTTGCTTGTCCAGAGTATGGTGTTTTCATCAGTTTTCGCCTGTGCTAGTCTCACGTACTCACTTGACTGGATCCCAGCAAGCAGGGTCAGTGAGGTACACCTCAGACAGGACTTGAGAGGGGTGTGTAGGTGAGCCCAGATGCTCTACAGACCTGCTGCCCCTGTTGGGTCTCTCCTTCAGATCCCAAAGCTGAAAAACGAATTCACAACTGATGGAAACATGGCAAGAGAGAGCAGAGGGTACAAATAGATGCTCCCAAATACAGAGACTGCCCTTTGCCAAGGCCCAGTTCATGTCTTCTCACCTCTGAAAGATAATGGTAAATGTTTAACAACCGGCTCCTTGGGGGATGCGGGTGGGGCAAGGGGGTCGGAATAAGCCCTGATTTGTAATGTTCGCCATTCCTGTGGTGTAAACACTTCCACCTGGCTGAGTTCAAGCCACTACCCTGACATCTCTGAACGTGAAATTGGGAAGAGATGCTCCTCATGGGCTCTCGCCCGCCAGTGCCTTGGCTCCACCATGCCTATGTGTGGGCTTCCGCTCTTTCTACCTGAGTTACGTGTGGGATGCCCCATGCTTGCCTGTCCAGAGAGCCTGGAAGTGAGTGAAGGTAACAGTGCCCTATCATCCCTGCATTATTTATAGTACCCTTAATATGAAGGCCTGCATACATGGCCACCAGTTGTATCATGGACTACTGTTATCATTGTTGTAGTTGTTCATACTTTCTGAATCAAAATTTGCTTTTATGACAGTCACCTGTTTCATCTTCTTTGGCAATGGTGAACAGAAGAATACAGTAGAGAGCATTAATGTATGTGTGTTAAAAGAATAAAGGGGTGATATCAGAATTGTACTCGTTCAATGCCTGGACATTTGCAAAGGCTGTTCTCATCTCTTTCCTCATCTCTCGGTCTTTCTCACTCCACAGAATATTTCTTCTTTCTGGTTTTCTCTCTTCATGCCATTCCTCTTCTTCACTCTTTATTGTGTATACACAAATATTTGCAAATAATTCTCAATCCTTAGGATGATAAAATTCTTCTTTATCTCAGCTACAATGATCAGTGTCATTCACTGCAAAAAGAAATCTTGTGTGTGTTTTCCTTATCAAGGGGTTAGGGAAATCTAAGTATCTTTTCAAATCGAATCTCATAACTCTCCTGGTCTGGGAATCCCAGGACATCAACAAAGGATGAAACAGAAAGGATGGTTGGCAGGACCAGATTTATTTTAGGCCCCTGTCAGCCTGGGGAGTGTTTAGAGGAGCCTCCAAGGTTCTTTCTGGGACAGAAGGAGATAGTTCAGGGAACCAAGACCCTTGAGTCTTGGGTTATCCCTTCAACAGAATTATACAACTTTTGACAGAAGACAGATGTCTTTAGGCCAACTACTTTGTTTTAATGAAGCAACATTTTTAGAACTTCTACATTCTAAAGACTTCTCTATCTCCTGGGAATCACAACACATTTTCTTACAGTTATTTTTGCAAATTTCAAATACATGAGGTATTTTTAAAGCACAAAGTATGGTGTATACCCACAGATGGAGAGTGCGAGAGCCTTGTGTCAGATATTGTAAACACACTGACACAGAATCTTATTTTCCTTCGGACTTCCAGCCAGTGCTCTCATGGCTGGGACAGAGCTCTGTTTCATCAGACTGATCCAAATATGCAGAATACTTATTATCAGCACTAAGAATATTTATTGAGGGGACCAGCAGTTAGCATAATGGCTATGTCGCTGGACTCCCATGTAGTCGACCGTGGTTCGTGTCCTGGACCTGGTAGCTTAAAACTCACACTGGGCACGTGTGCGTGCATGCCCACGATCCCAAGAGGAGAATGGAGGAAAAGGAATTGTGGTGTGGCCATCTTCCCTGGGGGGTGATTTCTCGCTTTCTATCTCTCTGTCTCTCTCTGTCTGTCTGGCGAGCACACGTGCCCTACAGCAAAAACCTCTCAAAAAAAAAAAAAAAGAATATTTGTTGAATATCAAATTTCCATTTTTGTTCTGTTCTAGGCCCAGTTGTCAAGGTGACTATTTGTTTTTGAAAATAATGAGGAGCCATTGACCAGAAATCATAATTGCATTTGGCTAACTTATTGCTCATATCCTAGGAAATGCTCTCAATACCAGATCCTGAGGATAATATTTCATCTTCTTCTCTGAAAATTTCTAGATTAGGCAAAGGTTATAGAAATTTCCAGTTTCTGTTTAAGTTTTTTTCTGTGTTTTTATCAATTTAGGCTTTTGTTTACTATTATACATGATTTTGTCCTCAGAGATGAAATCTAGTTGAACTATAATGAGACTATTTAAATAAGAATTTTATTTCAGAGGACCAGCAGGTGGCATAATAGTTATGTCACTGAACTCCCACATAGTCGCTTGAGGTTCGAGTCCTGGACCCAGGGGCTTAAATTTCACACTGGGGCGTGTGTGCGTGTATGCCCAAGATCCAGAGAAGAGAATGGAAGAGAAGGGATTGTGACATGGCCGTCTGTGGGGGGTGATTTCTCACTTTCTGTCTTTCGGACTCTCTGGCAAGTCATACCCTATAGCAAAAATCCCTCTTAAAAAAATTATTTCAGTTTTATTTTCCATTAGTCGTTGTCTATAAGTATTTTTTGGCATGAGCAGACTGTTTTCTACTTTAACTTGTTGAATTACTTATATTCTAGTCCACAGCTAATCTCCCCTGGGTGCTGTTAATAAGCCTGTTGGTTTGTTATAATCCAGGAAGGGGGTTGAGGAGGGGTTCCTCTTATCCTCCTCATCCACTAGCCTGAGATGAGAACTTAGACTACTAATGTTTGAGGAAACATACTCACTGTGGTACAACATACACACATGAATGCTATCATAAAAGAGTCTTTGGTGGGCCAGCAGGTGGCATAGTGGTTAAGGTGCTGGATTCCCATATGGCCGGCTATGGTTCAAGTCCTGGATCTGATGGCTTGCTTTCTCACTTTCCTTCTCTCTCTGTCTCTCTCTGGTGAGCGCACATGCCCTTTAGTAAATTTTAAAATAATAATAATAATAATAATAATAAATAGAATTAAATAAAAAATTATTTAAAAAATTCTTTGGTTCAAACAACCAGTTTTATATTCTTGTTGATTGTAGAACCCTGTCCTCATCTGGGATGGAACTGGAAAGAATCAGACAAGAACTGGCAAGAATTGAAGAATGTTCCAGACAGGGACCAGCAGTTAGTGTAATGGCTATGTCACTGGACTCCCATGTAGTCGACCGCCTGTC
>NW_006203897.1:133767-173060 GCF_000334495.1 Tupaia belangeri chinensis
GAGCGCACGTGCCCTATAGCAAAAACCTCTCCAAAAAAAAAAAAGAATGTTCCAGACAAAGCATGATCACATACTCTCTCCTACAAGGCGTACACCTCCCCTAAAACGAGAGAGAAGAGTTAGGATGCCTATAAAGCATAGGTGGAGATGGCGGTAGGGATGGAGCCAACTCCAGATGGGATGATACAGCAAACCTTGTTGAATATGGGGTGATGCAGTGAATTGCAAAACCAGGCTCTCTCAGACTGTTGCTCCCTCACCCTAGTAATAACCAATGTGAATTAAGCTGAGAGCTAGGTTTACCAGAAGAATGTAAATGTAAAATGTAAACTCATCAATTCAGGTCAACAAGAAATGTTTTGTCCTTCAAAATCTAAATGCACTTCCTATCAAAAGACCTTTTCACCAAAGCAGTCATGTCCATACACCACCTGGGCACTAAGAGTCTGTTGAGTGTACATAAGCGCTATTAGGATCAAAGTTACTCACACTGAAGTTAACAGTTCTGTTCCAGCTAAGGCTGTCTGCGTCCTTACTTCTCCAAGCCCCTCTTGGAGACCAGACTGTTGCATCTCAAGGTTGCCGCTTGAAGAAACAAGCATATACGTCTGCCTCCTCTTTCGTTGTAGAGGGTTTTGCCTTAGAGGGTGTATACTCACCAGCGAGAGAAAGAGAAAGGGAGAGAGAGAGGGAGAGTGAGACAGAGACAGTGAGAGGGAGAGGGAGAGGGAGAAATTGCCCCCCGGTGAGATGGCCATGCCACAATCCCTTTTCCTCCATTCTCATTCCAGGATCTTGGGCATGCATGCCCGGTGTGAGTTTGAAGCCACCGGGTCCGGGACTTGAACCATGGGCAACCATGTGGGAGTACAGCGATGTAAGTACTATGCCATCTGCTTGTCCCAGTCTGCCTCCTCTTTTTAGGCTACTTAGGTCAAGAAGAATCAAGTGCTTTGTTGTCATTGTTGCTGTTCAATCTATTGTTAAATATCTACCACTAATAGAAAGAGCTTACTTAAATAGATTTTTTCCCTGTAGTATCTTATAAAAAGCACATTTTAGTATCGAAATTCCAGGGTGCCTTTCAAATTAATTTTTTTTCAACTCTTTTTACTCCATGGAGATCACAGGTGAGAGTTCTTATGAGGAGAAAATGTTTTTCCTTACTATTAGTAGACTAGCACACGGCAGGAAACAGAAGCTGGGGGCAGGTTTGGAGTAGCTTGGAATGGAAGCAGGGCCAAGAAACAGCACCCACCCACCTAACGAACCTCATGTCATTTCAACAAAGTGCTAGTGGAAGGGGGAGGAAATGTTTTTGCCTTCTTGTATTTTGAAATAAATGGACCCCTTTAAAAAGATCTGTTATTATTAAGAATCAGATACCATGGAAAAGAAAATGTAAAAACCCTCAGTTTGAGGCCAGTCTCAAGGCTTAGTGGTTAAAAGACCTGGATTTCACTCTGCTGACTATGCAGTTTGAATTCCAGATTTGAATGCTTGAAAAACACACTGGAAGCTTGTGTGTGTGTGTGTGTGTGTGTGTGTGTGTGTGTGTGAGAGAGAGAGAGAGAGAGAGAAAGAGAGAGAGAGAGAGAGAGAGAGAGAGAGAGGGAGCAGGGTGGAGACGTAGAGGAGAAGGGATTGTGGCACGATCATGTTCCATGGGGGTGATTTCTCCCTCTCCCTTTCAAGAAAGAAAGAAAAGAAAAGAAAAAGAAACCCTCAAGTGATGAAGGATGAATGCAATTACTCACACAGGAGGGAAAAAAAGAACTTTTTTTAGTCATTAGATAAAGCCTTACCAAATGTACCAATCATATGTGCCTATCCTTGAAAATGTCCTTTGTTATTGGAACTTGAGTTTTATGATCTTCCTACAATTGCAGTTTGGGGTTAAACTTTTAAGGAAACAAAAATGAAACTCTTTTAAAGGCAACACCTTGTTTCTCGGACATAACCTGGGGCAGGTTTTTATGGCTGCAGTAGCTCTCAGTCAAGGGCTGGCACTACCTTCCTAATTCTTAAACTGCTGTTAGCACTTCCTCTTTATGGTGGAACCGAGCTTCCGGCATGGCCAGAAGTGCAGATCTGCCCCAGCCCATCTCTGCTGCAGACAGAGCTCATAGCCACAGTGTCGCCCCAGAAGGGGACACACTGACTGTGACAGAGGGGTGAGGGGCTTGCCCTGGAGATGCGAGCCCAGGTTCAGATTGCCAGCCTATTTATAAGCTGTGGGAGCTGGAATGAGAAACGCAAAGGACACCCAAACCCTCTTAAACCACAGGCACACTCAAGGGTGTGCCAGGATGGCTGATATGAACTGGGAAGAGTCTTCAGGAATCCACAGGAATTTTTCAAGTCAGTTATGAAACATAGCCACTATTAGCAAATTATGTAAAGTTACAATGAAGTTATTTGAAAACTAAAGGTAATACTCAAAACTCATCACTTCTTGATTTATTTTTTCACTGCATTTGACTACGGTCTGCATTCTCGTGGTTATTTAGACGATCGCAGCTAGGTGGTACACATGCTACCGCAGATTGCTACCACGAATGACAGTGTTGTATTGCACAGCTCTTCCTTTTTTATTTTTTATTTTTGGAGAGGTTTTTGCTTCAGGGTACACGTGGTCACCAGAAAGACAGGGAGAGACAGAGAGACAGAAAATGAAATAACCCCCCAGGGGCGGTGGCCACACCACAATCCCTTCTCCTCCATTCTCCTCTCGGGATCTTGGGCACACACGCATACGCCTCTGGTGTGAGTTTAAGCAACTGAGTCCGGGACTCGAACCGCAGTTGGCTACATGGGAGTCCAGCAACAGAGCCATTACGCTAACTGCTGGTCCTAACACATCTCTTCCTAACTACACACTCAGTGATTTATACCAGTGGACTGAAATCAGCCATGATTGAAACTGGAATGTTTGCTCCAGAGACATTGGTAAACGCCATAGGTCAAGGCTTGATTAAGTGTTTTGTTGATTGTCTAGACTTAAGAAAGTGATGGATAAACTGTTAAGAATGCAGATTAAACTTAAATATAGCCATTAAACTGAGAATAGCTTAAAGATAAAAAATGAAGTTTTCTATGTTTAAGGATATTTATCAGGTTTAGTGCAGAAGTCATTCACTTCATTGACAAGTGACTGAATTTTTGACAACCTGTTGTTTCAAAGAAATAAAATTGTCTTACTCTTAAACAAAAAATGTCAGCTCACATTTATGTTGGAATCCTCGTTCACCTATCGCAGTTATAGTTTGGTTATGGAAGAAGAGAGTTCAACACAAATCAGCTGACGGCATTGTGTGAGAACCAACTGTTTATTCAGAATTTATTACCAAGAGTCCTGTGTATTTACTTGCAAATTATGTGCCTCACATTTTTTCTATCAATAGCATTTATAATAAACATATATTAAGTCCCACAAATGTGTGACTTCACAAAGCTCACGAGAAAATAGAATTAAAGTACCAGCTTTTGCTGCAAAAATGTTAACATCTATGCCTGTTTTTTTTTATAATATGCATTTTCTATGAACTTTTGTAACTTCTCCCATGCATACAGCTACATTTATACATACATACATTTTTACCTGAAAGCTGACTGCTACATATCTATTAGAACACCCAGGTGCAGCGTCATTCCAGGCTTCTAGTGCAGTGGCTCACAGAAAAAATGTTGACAGTATCCCACTTTGACAAGCCAAAAAGCTTATGGCCTACCTACTTCTATCAGTTTTCATGTGGCATAGAAAAAGAGCTCCTCTGTGCATCTGGTGGAATTGTGTACATTTTTCGTTTAGCAAGAGGAGCGTGTGTAGTTCATGTTTTAACTCCAGGGCATTTATGTGTTAAAGTGTAGTGACTGGAAGAGTATAGGAAGACGCTAAAAGACACCCCTGCACCAACCAAACAACTCACAACAAACAAAATTGTCAGCAAAGACCAGACACCAACTGTCAGTTACAATTTAAAAGTAAGAAAAGCAGCAATTGTAAAGCATGACCAACTCGAGACAGCACTGATAACGAAGCGTGCCTCGTCCACCCTGCAGGAATTCCAACCATGCTGCACAGGTAGGCTGCAGAGCCCAGCTCTGCGAGGCAGCCAGACCTCTGGGAAGAAACGAAAAGTCAAACGTGGAGTAAATCCTAGGCCTGTGCTCATTTTAGTGGGTGAGTAATAAATAAATAATAAAGTTTGGTTTGTGAATAGTAAACTCCTAGTAACTCACATCTTAGGTCACAGATAATTAGGCATTAGTCGTCTGTAAAAGGAAGGCGTCTGCAAAGGCCTGAGACAAGAAAGAGAAACTGTAGCATTTGCATCTCTTCCCTGCTTAGTGCAAGGGAGGTGTGTGTGGGTGAGGGTGGGAGGCGTGGAGGGGGCAGAGCAGCAGGGTACGTGGTGGAGGCTCCAGGGAATTCTTCACTTCACTGATGTCTCACACCGAAATGCTCTCTTCCTGGCTTAGCTTCGCTACGGCCTTTTCTAATCACCAGGAGTGCATTGACTGAGGCTTTTGCAGTCGATGCAATCCTGGTGTCAAATAAGCTCCCTGCTGGAATCCCTGGCAATAAGCCCGGCGTACCAGGCACTGAAAGAGAAATATCACAAGTTCTCCCTCAAATGCAAAAATGGAAAAAGAATGGCTTCATGGAGGTGGAAGGATGAAGAATCACTACTAGAAGCTGGGAAAAATGGAGAGCGTGCAGATTAAGGAAAATAAAATTGCAGACAGGAGATTTTATTGTTTTAGAATACAGTGGCGAGAATACAGATGACAATGACTTTTGCAAGGTAACTAAAAGAGAAGATTTTTTTTTTTTATTTTTGGAGAGGTTTTTGCTATAGGGGGCATGCGCTCGCCAGAAAGACAGAGACAGAGAGGCAGAAAGTGAGAAATCACCACCCAGGAGGGATGGCCACACCATAATCCCTTCTCCTCCATTCTCCTCTCGGGATCCTAGGCACGCACGCACACGCGCCTGGCATGAGCTTAAGCAACCGGGTCCGATACTCGAACTGCAGTAGACTACCTGGGAGTCCAGCGACATAGCCATTATGCCAACTGCTGGTCCCAAGAAGATTTTAAGTGTTCCAACACAGACGATGACTGTGGTTGAAAAGATGGGTATACAAATTATCCTTAATTACACATTATATTCTTGCATAGTAAAATAGCATTGTATCCCCACAAATAGGTGCAATTATTTTATGTTAATAAAAAATTAAAAATATGTCTGGCATATTTGTGAGCACGTCAAATCCCAGTCATCAGTTAATCAGCTGCTGCTGGGGCTGACTCGATCGATCACAGGACGCCGGCACTGGGCAGGCCAGCCTGCTGTCACGCTGTTCTCCAGGCTGTTCTCCAGGCGCATGGAAGGGCTGCTCCTGGAGGCCCAGCTCCGGCCCAAGCCAGTGGGTGGGGACTGGGCAGACAGCCATTTATCATTGCAAATGAGAGCCAAGTGGCCAGCTATCTTTGGTTTGGAAATCCTGGGTCTGCTTCGTGTATGCTTTAAAGAGCTTATCTCTCTGTTTATTTGTTTCTCCAGATGGAAACGGCATTGGAACAGGGACAGAGCCAGCTCCCGGAACTGACCCAAGAGCTGGCCCTCCTCAGCCTTGGTTTAGAGTTGATTTGGGGGTTAAAGGTTATGCTTTTTGAGAAAGGTAGTAAAACATTAATGACGGGTAAAGTTCTTTCTCTGGCCCTGTAAGTTCACTGGGCGATCCTGTTTGCTCTATAAAGTGAACTGTATTTGCTAAGGGTAATTTGAAATTGGCAGTGCAAATGACCCCGATGACTTCCTCCTGCTGCTGGGTCCTGTGTGGAGGTGAGCGTTGCAGGGCACCTCAGGCAGCCGGAAACAGCCTCGTCCAGCCCAAACCCACCTCAATCACGACCCCCCCAGTAGGACAAGTGCTGCATGTTGTGTGAGAAGCACTGGATTACTACAATAGCAGGAGCCACGCGGACTTCCCAGCGCCTGTACCTCATCAGCGAACATGCCATCTGAGGCGGGCACATCGCTTTGCAGGGACGTGCAGTAACTCTGAAAGCTGGGACTCTGATTTTACCCTTGGCCCTGCCACCCCAGGTTCTTGGGTGACCGGGGGTCATGCTTCAGATTCTACATCTAGATGGGACGTCCGTGGTCTGTCTTCTCCACTAAAACAAACTGCCTGAGAGCAGGACCTTGGCCTCTTCTGCTCATCGCTATCTTCCCTGGGCTTGGAGGGGTGCCTGCCACACAGTAGGGCTTCAGTAGATGATTACTGAGCAAACAAATGGATCACGTGGCCTGCTCTCTACCTACCTGCAGCCTGCGTGGCACTTACTGTCACACTGGAGAGACTCGGGTGTCACATGGCACATGTAAAACCATGGATGAGGCCGGCAGGACCGGAACTCGGAAGGCCAGGACGCTCTGGCAGGAAGTCAGCCGCTCAGAGGCCCTCGGGGGCCCAGGGCTGAGGTCCAGCAGGCGCCTCTGTGTCTGCTGGGCAAAGATCAGGGTGGCACAGGGCGAGCGGTTGCACAGGTGGGAAGGAGCAGGAAACACATGCTAGGGTGCCCTAAGGACCTGGGAAAAACTTTTCAAAATGGAACTGAATTCTGTTTGAGCTGACTATGAGTGCTTGACCAATGCCACTTGTAGCAGAGAAGTCCCCTGGGCTGCGTTTGGGACTGTTAGTGCCAGGATGCACAGAGGCCATGATGAGGCTCTTACAGTGCCCTTGGTTTGTAAGACATGGGTGTCATACACACAACCCAGCAAAGGCCTTGTTCTTGCAGCGCAGGGCAGGCTGCTGACAAGTCGCCCAAACCAGTGTGAGCACCTGGCGGATCCTGACCACCCTCAGGGCAGAGCAAGAAAATCGTGAATAAGTTGTCACATTTTTGAAGTGTTTCTTTCTTTCTTTCTTTCTTTTTTTTTTTTATAGAATTATTTATTTATTTAATTCCATTTGTTGTTACTATTTTTAAAGAATGATTTCCTTTATTTTATTTATCATTATTCTTATCTTTAATTTGACTATAGCAAGAAACACACACACATACAGAGAGAGAGAGAGAGCGAGAAAGCAAGCTGCCAGGTCTGGGACTCGAACCGTGGTCAGCCATGTGGTAGGACAGAGCCCTTTACCACACCACCTGCTGGCCCTGAAGTGTTTGTTTTTTAAGTTTATTCATTTCTCTCTTCTATGGGAGAGAAAGTGCAAGAGTGAGAACTAGAGATAGGTATCCTCGACAAGGTCTTCGCATTGAGACCGACCCCAGTCCTAGCCAGGCTGGATCCTAGACACACACAGATGCTCAGGAGGTCCTGGGACGAGAGCCAGGACATTTCTCATGTGGGTCCATTTGTGTTGCTGCTCTACCACCACCTGGCCCAAAAAGTGTTATGGGAGTGAAAGTGCAAGAGTGAGAACTAGAGATAGGTATCCTCGACAAGGTCTTCGCATTGAGACCGACCCCAGTCCTAGCCAGGCTGGATCCTAGACACACACAGATGCTCAGGAGGTCCTGGGACGAGAGCCAGGACATTTCTCATGTGGGTCCATTTGTGTTGCTGCTCTACCACCACCTGGCCCAAAAAGTGTCTTTTATAATGGGTGTTCAAGGTGGGAGCATCAGGTCAGCTGGTGCGCGGTGGTTAGGGAACTGGATCCCACATGGCTGATAGCATGATTTGAGTCCCAGATCTGGCAGCTTAAAAACCACACACGACATTTAGTTAGTATCTGCTGATAATGTGAATCTCAGTGTCCTCCCTGGACTGCTGTGAAGTGTGAAGTGTATTCACGTTGGGTAAGTTCATGCAGGAGGGAGAGGTGAAGGAAAAGGGCAATCTTTTCTGGTGTAACCATCCCCCCATGGGTACTTTCTCACTTTCTCTTTCTCTTTGAGCACATGCACCCTCTGGCAAATTAAAAAAAAAAAAAAAAAAAAAAAAAAAGATAGGAGCACCTACTGAGCTCATGCAGGAAGCTGTTCGCTTATTTGAGGGCTAAGTTTATGTGCAAAAGAGCCACATCACATCACCGGTGGGCTGACGCCACTCCACGAGGCTCTTCACCGCTGTTCAAGCTGTTTAGAACAGCCTCGTGTCCGCCTGTGGGTGACTCGTGCCAGTGGAGGGCTGGGAACTATCCAGTCCACCATTCTCTGCTGCAGCAGCAGAGAGTTAAAGGACAAGGAAACAGGTTGCTGAGTCCAGGTTTACTGAGAGAGAGAGAGAGAGAGAGAAAGGGGGAGAGAGAGAGGGGAAGTAGGGAGAGAGAGAGAGAGAGAGAGACGGTCCATGGGCAAAACGGGCCAGGGTTAAGGGAGGCCTGTCTCCTTCTCAGGGACCGCTTTTTATTCTGTTTCAGATCCTTTGTTTATTTAAAATAAGTGTCCCAGCCAGCAGATGGTGTAGCAGTTACATCACTGGACTCCCACATGGCCTGCCACAGTTAGAGTCCTAGACCTGGTGGCTTGAAAATCATACTGGATAGGTGTGCGTGTATGCCCAAGATCCTGGGAGGAGAATGGAGAAGGGATTGTGGTGTGGCCATCCTTCTGGGGAAGTGATTTCTCATGTCCCTCTCACTGTCTCCTCTTTTCCCCCATCCCACCCCTCACCCCCCCACCCTCCCATGAGCTCACGCACCATAAGGCAAGAATCTCTAAGCAAGTAAGTGCCCCAAGGTGATTTTTAATCTTTGTTTTCCGATATTTTTTTCTTGTGAGTCTCCGATGCAAGTGGTTATTTTG
Source organism: Tupaia belangeri chinensis (assembly GCF_000334495.1). Lineage (NCBI taxonomy): Eukaryota > Metazoa > Chordata > Mammalia > Scandentia > Tupaiidae > Tupaia > Tupaia belangeri. The sequence goes on from NW_006203897.1 coordinate 142,546, forward strand.
GGTTTAATCAATGTTACAAAGTAAGTGGGTTTCTGGGCCGCCCTTAACCCTTTTGCTCCCGGTAGCCTGATTGACAGCTAACACGGGGCAGAGGCCATCCGGGCTCAGCCTGCAGCGCTGCAATCCACACTCTGCAAGGCTGGCCTCTGAGCCCAGGTGGGAATGTTCTATGGCCCAGCAAGCTCTGCACGTGTTGTTGCTGATCGTGATAAAAGCCTGGCCTGAAATGACAGATGCTTCCGGGAACGGCAACATGACTCTTTGAAGCACACAAATGGACTGGAATCGCCTCTGATGAATTCGGTTTATCCTGCATGAGAGGGTCTGGCTACCCAGCACTGGCAGCCTCAGACAGCAATCAGACTAATTTCTTATTATCTTCTAACAATATCAAAACCCAAACCACATCATTGAGGCGAATAATAAATCTTTCCAGAGTGTGATTACCCAATTTGGTCGTTTACTTTAATCAAATCACAAAATAATGATCAAATTTGGATTTGATTATGCGCCTATAAAGATAACCAAGAAGCTAACATAAGTAACTGTCAGTCAAAGTCTTTTCAGACAATAGCTAGCATTACAACATGCCAATTACATTTTTATCAGGTAGTTAAGTTAATTACCTGTGGTAAATGTGTTAGCGGGATGAGTATAGATTGCTGTAAACATTTGCTTACCACTTTAAAATGCTGCCTGACCATATGGGAGAAATCAAGGGTACAAGAGCATGCAGATGTATTTACACCTGCTACTGTCGGATAAAATCCTATCAAAGATTCAGGTTGAAACCTGTGCATCCTTTTCTCCGCCACAAGATGGCTCTGTATGGTCTCTGCTCAGAAGCAAGTTGTTTGCGAACAGCACAAACCCCGCGCAATGGTGTCATTACCAGGGTGAAGGATGGTGGTACAGGTAAAATGTTAAAGTTCTGCTATGGCTAACCCACATGGGAAGGTTCTGGGTTCGCCTCCAGAGACCTCTGAGTACGCCTGGCACACGTGTGCCCACGATCTGGGGCTGGCAGTGTGGATCAAGAGGCGTCAAGATCTTAGTAAAGGGGCTCTATCTCTCTCATTCACTGAGTAAATAAACTAAACAACAAAACCAAATAAATAAATAAAACTGGTCAGTTTGAACCAGGGGTTTTTAGCTCCCTTTCTGTCTGAGCGAAACCCTCTCCTTCTCACCCTCACCCTGAAGTGCCCAGTGTCCTCAGCATCCCCTCACCCAGGGTTAAAACGGCGGCGGCGTCTGGATCCTGCACCTTTGGCATGGCCTTGTGTGTTTCATTCCATCCTGCCCCCTGTGCTTAGACCAAGAGGCTCTTCCTACAGTCTGCTGCTGTGCTCAGAAATGCTGTGTCTGGAGCCAGCTGTGTGGCCTAGTGGTTATGACAGCTGGATCTCACATGGAGAGCAACATGTGGTTTGAGTCCTGAATCTGGTGGCTTGAGAAACATGCCTGCTCTGTGTGTGTGTCTGTGTGTGTGCACCCAAATCCATAAAGGAGGGAAAGAAAAGACAAAGACGAGATTGCAGTGTGATCATTCCCCGTGGGGGTGAGGAGTGCTTTCCCCTCTCTCCCATCCCTCTCGGTCTCTTTCTGGTGAGTGCATGTGCCCTCTAGCAAAGACGATGACAAAGTCCGGGTCTGCTTCACCATGTGCAGCAGAGGCTGCAGCAGCCACCGTGTGGGAGGAAATCTACATGCTGACTCGGTGCGGCGGCCTGCCTTGGGGGTGCCCTGGCTGAGGTTCTCTCGCATGAAATGGTAATGGTGATCGATCGTTGCATAAATTAAATCCATGAGTTGTTCCCTTTGGCTATTTAGTTCAAAATAATATCTTACCCCACTTCCCAAGCATGTATGAGGGTGCTTCGAAAAGGTCATGGGAAACTGGAATTAAAGTATGAGTTTATGTTAGCGTGAGAACATTTTGAAATTTGTGAGTAGTTTTTTTTCATAGTCAGATCCCATGTATAATTCAAATCTTGTTTTCAGTTAATAAGTCAGCCTCATTCCTTTACCATCCTTTCCAAGGCAGTGCCAACTGTTACAGGAAGTCTGTGAATCTGTCTTATTCTCTCCAAAAGTTTCTTTTTCTAGCAGTGTAAAAGCCTCCAAACTAGTTTCACTAACTCTGCTGGTTGGAGAGTTTCTCATGTGTTACTGTGTTTCATTCCTTCCCCCCCACCCCCAGGCTTTCTGACTCGGCTAACGCAGCTACCATCAACTCTGCTTCCCAGTGTCCGAAATGTGGTTGCTACAATCTTGTTTCTTAATCTTTCATCTTGCTAGAATTATAGACATTTGGGGACAATGTTCTTACTGTCATATTACTGCAGTTTCAGAAGAAAGCAGAAGGGAATGCTCATGTTTGAGCCACCATCTTTAAGCCCAGAGTGAACCGTAATGTGGTATCGCGCGTGCTCATCACACACTACATTGTTATTATCTTCATTTTGGGGATGAGGAAACTGAGGTGCAGACAAGCTGCATAACCTGCCCAGGTCCACAGCACCAGGATGCAGGGTAGAGCTGGAATTCAATCGCAGGTAGTTTGACTCCAGTGTTTATCGTTTTTCCTCTAGAAAAAGGGAGATGCTGGAATAGAAAGACTGATCGAAGGACATTTAAGAAGCAGTGAGGGCAGGTGGCGTGGTGGTTAAGACGCTGGACATTCCCAGATGGCCAACCATGGTTCGAGTCCTGGACCTGGTGGCTTGCTTTAGCACATTCTCTATCTCTCTCTGTGTCTCTCTCTGGTCAAATTAAAATAAATGAATGAATAAATAAAAATAAACAATTATTTAAAAGAAAAAGAAGAAACAGTGAGGGCCTTGTGGCATGGCTGTAGTGCACTGTTCAAGAGAAGCTGGGCTCCATATGTCCACCCTGGTTTAAGTCCTCTGCCCAGTCTGCCTGAAACATGCTGGACATGGAAGGCGCCCAGGAGCTGATGGTGTGCAGGACTGGAAGAAGGGGACTATGATGTGACCAGACCCGTGGAAGGTGCTTGTCTTTCTTTTTCTCTCTCAAATACGCAGGTGCAATATTATGAATCAAAAGGAGAAAAAGTTTAAGTATTTAAGGAAAAAAAAAAAAAAAAGGCAGCCAGCAAGTGGTGTGGTGGTGGAGGTGGCTTGATGCCTTGTGGCTGACTGTGCAGTTTGACTCTCAGAACCTGTGAATGAAAAAAATGCCGGGTGCGTGTGCATGCCTAAAATCCTGAGAGGAGAATGAAGCAGGAATTGAGGTGTGGCTACTCCCCGGGGGCGTGCCTTCTTACTCTCTCCCTCTCTGTCTCTCTCCAGTGAGTGCATGCATCCTATAGCAAACAAACAAAAAAGCAGCAGTTAGACCCCTGGTGTACTGCACAGGTACAAATGCGCGCGCTCTCTCTCTTTCTCTCTCTCTCTGTACAGATCACCTCCTATTCAGCCTGTGAGTGTGGGATCTCTGTACTAAACAGTATGAGATGGCTAAACACAATGCCCAGAACTGGACTGCTGAGATGCCAACAGTTTATTGATCAGATATGCTCAGCCTGGGGGCGGAGGACCTCACACACCACCCAGGGTCACGGGCTGCAGTGGGGAGCAGAGTGCATCTGCAGGGCTGTGGGAGGCAGGCTTTGCAGACATGAGAGAGTGGTGCACCCTGGCCTCACTAGAGAGGCACTCGGTTTGTTTGAGTAGTTCCACAGACTGGCAAGGAGGCAAAACCTAGTAGGTTGAGGACTGGGTGGAGTGCAGCTGGGCTGCTTGAAGGGGGCAGGTAAAGAGCCTTTCCTGCTTGGTGGGTGGCATAGCTGGCCAAAGCAGAGCCTTGGGAGGCTCTCTAATGTCATTCTTCGCAGTTTCCCCTTTCATCTTTCTAGGAGAATGCTGGAGTTACACTCAGTGAAGAGGGTGAAGCACGAGGCTACTGGATTAATGGGAGACTGTTAAAATTGAGAGTAGAGGGACTAAGAGACGTTGTATCTAATGGGCAGGGAAACTGTCAGTCTCTTCCTCCACAAAGCTTTTGGGGCACGAGTAGTCAGAACTACACCATCTATAGAAACACACCATCTGCCGAAATGTGGGGACTCTGACCAGCCCGGAGTTTTAGAAAAACCTAAAAACAACCAGCAGGTGGCACAGAGGTTAAGGCAGCTGGATCCCACGTGGCCGACTACACAAGTCAAATCCAAGACCCAGTAGCTTGAAGATACACTGGGTGTGCATGCCCAAAATGTCGAGAGGAGAATGGAAGAGAAGGAATTGCAGCTTGGCCATCCACCCGGGGGAGGGGGTGATTTTGTTCTCCCTCTCTCTCTTTCTCTCTTTTTCTTCAGAAAGCATGTGTACCCTATGGCAAACTAAAAGCAATAATAAAAATATTTTAAAACTTAGGCTCCCAATGAAATGACCAAGTACTCTGTCATCATCCATGTGCACAGGGCTTCAACTCGTTTTTAAGTAAATATAAAAACAGCCCAGAAATACCACACAACTGAAGAAACTTTCTAATATAAGACAGGGAACAAAACAAACAAAAAAAAGCAAAGTAGAGGAAACAGAGTCTACGGGGGCAGGTGAAAATTTCAAAATTACTATCATTAGTATCCTCAAAGAAGTAAGGGAAGATAGCACATGCTTGAAACAAGGGCAGGATGCTGTGAAAAATAACAAGAGCAAATTTAAAAGTTTTAAATATAAAACAATAGAAAAAATTGGGACACATAAAAATATTACAGGATATTTTAAAAGCTCAATTGAGAGGCCTGATTGTGGTGCAGGGGTAAAGCATGACACTCTGTGAGGCTAATCCATATGGGAAGGTTCCAGGTTCATGTCCAGAAACCCCCCTGAGTATGCCTGGCATGAGTGTGTCCGTGATCTGGGACTGGCTGGAGCTGGAGGATCATGTATCAAGATCCTGTTGGGGTGTTGTCTCTCTCTCTCTTTCTCTCTCTCTCATGAAAAAGAGAAATAAAGGGACCAACAGTTAGCGTAATGGCTGTCGCTGGACTCCCTCGTAGTCGACTGCAGTTCGCGTCCCAGAAACGGTGGCTTAAAACTCACGCTGGGCGCGTGTGTGTGCGTGCCCAAGATCCCGAGAGGAGAATGGAGGAGAAGGGATTGCGGCATGGCCATCCCCCCGGGGGGTGATTTCTCGCTTTCTGTCTCTCTGTCTCTCTCTGTCTGTCTGGTGAGCGCACGCGCCCTATAGCAAAAACCTCTCAAAAAAAAAAAAAAAGAGAGAGAGAAATAAACTCTGGGGATAAAACTCTTTAGAAGCATTAAAATTCTTTAGAAGTATTAGCCCTTCTAAAATTCTTTCGAAGCTGAGGAAAGTAGAGCAAAAAGAAAAATAAAAAATAGAAATGAAAAGATGAGAACATTAGAACAAATGAAAAAAAGAAATAATTCAAGAAAATCTCCTAGGGCTACAGGACAGGAGTTTCCAGATTCTGAGTGTCTAGTGGATGGAAATAGACCACACGAAGACACATCATTATTCAATGTTAGAACACAGAGGAGAAGGAGAAGACCTAAACACTTCCAGAATTGTGAAGAAAAAAAGTCAGTAGAATCTTATACAGGTAAAAAGGATCAAGAATCAAAAATGTCTTCCAACTTCTCGGCACAGTGCTGGAAGCTAGAAGACAATGGAGAAATCTCTTGAAAATGCAGAGGAAAAAATACTCCAAACTTCGAATCCTATACTCAGCCAAACAATCAATGATCGATGGATGACAGAAGGTAGACAGAAGACATTTTCCATGGATAAGATCCCTTAAGTGTTGCTTTCTATGTGCTTTTTCTCTGGAAGCTACAGAGGGCTCCACCAAGACAAAAAAGGAAATCATGAACGAGGAAAACTGACGACCCAGGGAACAGAAGAGAGGACAACGAAACCCCGTGGATGCCAAGGAAAGGGGTTCCCCGGATGATGGCTCTGTAGCCGGTCCTGGAGTAGCTAGTCCATACTGGAGTAGGTCAGAAGGGTTTGGGGAGAAATTTCTCCACAAAGGTAAAATTGATTGAATACGTGTTTGAGCGAATTGAGGGGAGGTTTAGATCAGTGACATTAGTGATAAGTACGTATGACGCCAAAGACCAGAAAACCAGACAACTTTTGAACTCTGGACGGGATTAAATGTTTTGTGAGGAGGAATGATAAATCACGATTTACGACATGGATGGGCTATGAGTAGCACTGACATAATCATATTAGTATTCAATATCAAAGACTGGTATAACTAAATTTATGGCATAATTCTAGCAGTACGACACAATGTTTAAGGGCATAGATTCTAAAGTCAGGCTGCCCGTGTTCAAATCTGAATCCACCACTTACTAGCTGTGTGATTGGCCCATTTGCTTACACGCTCTGGGACTCGATTTTCTTCTCTGTAACATAGGGATCATAACAGAATCTACTGCGTGGGGTGAACACATGTAAAATGTTTAGGGCAATGCTTGGCATGTAATAGGTTCTATTCACGCTAGCATTGTTATTTTATAAACACATTAGGAAAATTCAGAGAGAGAGAGGAATGGAAGGTGAGAATGGAGTAAGAGTGAGGGGGCAGGGGCTTAGTCTTCATATTCCATAAAAGAAAATTAATAGGAAAAAAACAGGAAATAGCATTATTGGAATGTTATTTAAAAATGTTAAAGAAAGGGGGGGGCTAGCAGGTGGTGTGGTGGTTAAGGCGATGAATCCTATGTAGGAGATTGCATGGTTCGAGTCCTGGACATGGTGACTTGAAAAACACACTGGACATGTGCACTTGCACGCCCAAAGTCCAGAGAGAATGGAGAAGGGATTGTGATGTGGCCATCCCCCTTCAGAGGGGATGATCCTTAAGTTTTCACTTTTCCTCTCTTTCTGTCTCTGTCAGGCAAGCACACATGCCCTATGGCAAAAATCTAAAAATAAATAAATAAATAAAAAGAGTTAAGATAAATGCAAAATGTTTCCTTCTAGAGAGCGACAAGTTGAAGGAAGTCTAACTGGGAGGCAGGCATGCTTTGGATAAAAAGCTTTATAAAATTATTTGACTCCACGTTCCCCAGAAGCAGACCCTGAGGTGAGTTTAAGAAAGAGCTCCCTGGGTCACTGGTAAGGGTGGGGAAGCACAGCCCGACTGGCCTACCCCACTCCAGGCAAGGTCGCTGGCTGTGCTGCTCCCTCCAAAGCCTCTGGCTAACGCGGCTGAGGGCCAGGCTCCAGGCTGCCACACCTACTCACAGGTGCAGAGGCTCCAGTAGCTCCAGGCATGCCTCTGGGGACAACCTGGTGTCCAGAAGGCCAGCCAGAGGCCTCAGAAGTGTAAAGGAATCTCAGCTGCTCTGGGCCATGACCTCTAGGAAACCACAGGGTGTAAAAATACAGCGCAGTGTTCTCTAGCCAGACTGCCAGATTTGTGCTTCTAATGGGATGCGGAGTGAACCCAACCACTGCGGGCACCTGGGGGCGTATGGCCGGAGGGTGCTGACATAGGGGGGTGCTGATGTACACCTTCCCAGCGACCCAATTAGCTTGTGTCGTCTTTGAGCCGGAAGTAGAAGAACCAGGGATTCTTTCTTAAACCCTGGAATCATTGCACAGGACAGCCGCTCTGTCCAGGGAAGTCTCAATGTTATGCGTGGGCTACACTCAAGATATTTATCCTATTTATTGCCACTCCCTATACAATTTTTAAAAAGCTTTCTTTCTTTCATGAGAGTAAGAGACAGAGGAAGACAGAAAGAAAGAAAGAAAGAAAGAAAGAAAGAGAAAGCGAGGGAGAAAGATAAATATCCTCAACTGAGTCCCACACCACAATCCTTCCCACCTCCAACCTTCCTGACCAAGATTAAAGCAGCTCACACCAGGCATGACATGTCAACTGGGGACTTGAACCCATGACCTTCCATATGGATCCAGCTTTGCTCAAGCAGCACATTACTGCTGTATCATCCAGCCAGCCCAACCAGGCAATTTTTCAAAGAAAAAACAATAGTGCTTAAGTTAACTTTAGTATAATTATAATATTTGAAGAATCCTTTTTTTGCGAATGTAAAGGATTATTCAAAAAGTTCGTGGAAATGAATATCATGAAAAAAACTATGCATGGACTTCAATTTTTTTTTGCACCAAATATAGACTCTTACTTCAATTCTTTTTTGTGAATGTTTTGAAGTCCTATCATATAGCCAGCAACAAAAAAATATTTTTGCTTAAAATAACTATAAAAGAGAAAAATCGGCCTTTTAATTTCCTCCAGAGATCACTGCCTTAAATTTCTCCCAGATTTACATTCTTCTATTTATTAAGCCGAGCAAGCTAAATAGAAACTTAATAAATAAGTTTACACGTAACAATATTAGTAATGCCTATCTTCACCAAACATGCTATAAATAAGGAATGATTTCAGTCTGGTATTTTATTTATTTATCTATTTATTTTTGAGAGAGCTTTTTGCTACAGGGCGTGTGCACTTGCCAGAGAGACAGAGAGTCAGAGAGACAGAAAGTAAGAAATCACCCCTCAGGAGGGATGGCCATGCCACAATCCTTTTTCCTCCATTCTCCTCTCGGGATTCTGAGCATGCACACATGGGTGCCCAGCGTGAGCTTGAAGCCTCTGGGTCTAGGACTCAACCACAGTGGACTCTGCGGGAGTCCAGCAATGTAGCCATTCTACCACCCACTGATCCCCCAATCTGGTATTTTTACCATGTTTAACCAAGAAAATGGCACTGGCCACAGTCATGCAGTGCCTGTACCAGACAGTGATAAGCTCGGAGGTCTCTCAGGGGCACATCCCCTGACACCCCCTGGGGGCCAGTGCGGTACACACAGATTCCCACTAAACGCTGCGAGAACTGCCTAAGCTGCTACCCCATTACCCCTGATACCATAAACAAATGTCTCTCCATGACAATCACTGTGCTATAATAAGTGGGGGAATTTCTTGGGAGGCAAAGCAAGCAGTAAGTCATCTGTTCATGCACAAGAGTTACTGTCACAACTGATCCCACAGAATAGGCTCCCAGGTCGGCCCACCCTCAGGATGCTGGAGGAGGCCACTTGGTGGAGACAAACTCCTTCGCTAACAGTCACCAGCTCGAGCACTTCAAGTTGAGACTCAAAGAACAACCGAGTAATCTAAATTTCCAAATTAAGTTTCTGGTTCCATTTCATCTCAGCTGCCCTAAGTGTTGCTTTAGGAAAATCCTTTTCTACTTATCTCTGGAGCAGCAATCCTTAACCCGGGGCCCAAAGTCCATGAAACTGTGTGTGGTATTTTTTGCTTACATGTGTGTATTTCTGGGGAGAAGTCCCTGAAACGCCCCCTAACCTCAGTTGTAGTGACATAATGTAAAGGTGACACAGGAAGAGCTTTTGGTATGCACTGGAACTTTTTTTTTTTCTTCCTACTTTTGCAACAGGAAATACTTACAGAAATCAGTTTCTTTAACCCTATCTCCATTGGGGGAAATGATGATAAAACACCTGGAAAAGAGAAAAGCTGAATAGAACCATTTCATTCCATTGCACCCTAGCCACAAATTAAGGAAGGCATCGCTAACTTTTTCGATTTCTTTGTTCCTTGGGGGAAGAGGGTTGGACAGGGACATCAACAGGAGAGTCAATAACCGTCCCTCCATCTGTGCAAAACCCTATTTTTAGAAGACAAACATTTGAGACCAATTGTTAATATTTTCTCTCTTCCATAGGTAAGTGAATATTAAGAGGTTCTTTTAAGATTCTGGGGCAAGTTCATATAATTACATAAATTAGAACGGCGATTTCCCCAGATACATTCTATAAGTCTTGAATAGGACCCTGATGTTCCCAAGTGCACAGAAAGTCGTCCTCCTACCACCTCTCCACACAGCCCTCCACTGGAAAGAGCTGGTTCCTGCCTCGGAAGTTGGCCCTGGAGACCAGTGGGAGAGGACTGGACCAGGGGAACCCATTTCTCCAGATGGTATTTCCCCATCTCCTTTCATCTTGAACTACTGGGCAGATTGACATAGAGGCTGGGATCCCCTGAACAGGGGCTTTGGAGTAAGACAAGCTTAGTATCAATAGTTTGGAAGCTCCAAGAGGGAGATAAACTTCCCAAGTCAGATATTCTCCTACAGGGCCTGGAGGCCACCAAAGCCCTGTAGTCTGGGCTGGGAGCTCAGACTTCCCAGCCTCTCTAGGACAGCTGATTGGAAAATAGATTCTTGTCATATCATCTCTCTGGGCCCCAGGCAATCCTGTGGATGACTTGTGTCTGCAGAATTGAGGGCTTTATGATTTATGGTAAAGCACCAATGTTTAGTTGTGGAGGGCACTGCATACGGAAGCCATCTTGAGCTATCCGCCATCTTGGAAACCATTAGGTTTCACTTCCTCACTAAACAAACCATTTCTCAGAAATCATGTGACCAACCATTCTCCCCAGAAGGGACTGGGTTTCTAGGCAACGGGAGAGATCTACCCACACCAATGATTGGTTCATGCGGTTCTATCTCATTTTTATTTCGGGCAACCAATCGGTGCCCACCAGCCTATATATAACTCGCCATTTTTCCTCAATAAATGGAGGAGGAAGAAGACTTGATCAGCACCTTGTGTTGTCTCCACTCTGTGTGTGTGTGTGTGTGTGCGTGTGCTTGTCCCATCTCTCACTCCCTCCCCCAGGGAACCTGTTCGACTATCCCCCGGGTCGGGACATTTAGTCAGCCCACTTCATTTGTCCATTTGTGTTCCATTCCTCTCCCTGGCCCATTGATTAACTCAGTTATTTAACAGCTATTAAGAAAAAGATATATAACAAAGCTTGTTTGGTGCTTTTTAGCAACTGGATTACGGAATTTTCCTTTGTCAGATTTTGACCAGCAGGAAGGATGAGGTGATGACCACACTTAAGATAGAAGGAGGTTATGGGTATATGTGTGACTCATGTGTCCAGGGTAAAGAGAAGGTGGCATTTGGGAATGGTCAGACAGGCTTGAGGTCACACAGTTCATGTGCCCCAGTGAGTCCAAGGAAGGTCATAGTCATAACCACACAGTGGAGCAAATAAAAGCATAAAATCCAAAGTTTGGAAACACAAAGAGAATCTGGGAACCAGCAGTTAGCGTAATGGCTATGTCGCTGGACTCCCACGTAGTCGACCGCGGTTCGCGTCTGGGACCCGGTGGCTTAAATCTCACGCCGGGCGCGTGTGCGTACGTGCCCAAGATCCCGAGAGGAGAATGGAGGAGAAGGGATTGCGGCGTGACCATCCCCCCTGGGGGGTGATTTCTCGCTTTCTGTCTCTATGTCTCTGTCTGTCTGGCAAGCGCACGCGCCCTATAGCGAAAACCTCTCAAAAAAAAAAAATTAAAAAAAAAGAGAATCAGAAGGGCTGGCCTTGGAGCAGAGCACTGCCCCACAGGTGCGCTTGCTTGTCTCAGTAGCAGGTAAGAGAGCTGTCAGCCACCTCCATAAGGGGTCACTCCAGCCTCTAGGCCCTTGGCATGTGTATGTCCAAGATTCAGACAGAATGGAAAAATGGAGGAGAAGGGATTGCAGCGTGACCTTACCCACAGGGGAGAGGGGACTCTCTCTAACTCTCTGGCAAGTACATATGCTCCCTTGCAATAAAAAACTTCTTAAGAAAAGAAAGTAAAGGTTTCACTCTAAAATGGTATGGTGTAGCTGGTAAATAAACACCTCCAGTTATATTAGTAAGGGGAATATTCGACAGGACTCCCTGGGACCCACAGATGTGGAGACGAACAGAGATTATCAAGGGTGGGAACCCGAGGGATGAATGAGCAGTCATATGCCCCCCACCAAAACATGATCAACTGGGGCAGCATCCCTGCCCAAGGACATGGGGCTTCCTCATCTGTGAATACAAATAATGTCTGCCTCACAAACTCGGTGGGGGTTTAAGTGAGATGGTATATCTAAAGTACTGAGTACATGGGGCCAGGTGATGGCTACCGCAACTGGACCAAATGTGAAAAGTCCTAGGTTCATATCCTGGGACCTCCCTGGATAGTGGACAGTGGCAGAAAGGTGGACAGTGGCAGAAAGGCCCTGTTGAGAGCGACTGTCTCTCTCTCTCTCATTAAATGAAGAAACACCAATAAACAAAAATAAATAAATAAAGTGTTTAGTACAGAAACTAGCCAAAAATTGATCTGTGGGTCAGCTCTTAGCCTAGTGGTTACGTGTTTCTTAGAGCATCAGACCACATGCGGTCAGCTAGGGTTTATTGGGGGAGAGGGTGCCTCTCTCTCTCTCTGTCTCGTTCTCTCCCTCTCTCATGTTTGTATGCATGCCTTTTGGCATTAAAGAAATGGATTTACAGTGACTAAGAAGGAAAGAAGGGGAAGCGATATTTCAAAGCCAACTCAGAATATAGGTAACTTGTGAAGTATGTGAGAAAATAAATAAAAATATCACAGGCATGTCAGAAAGTAATAATCAGGTCTTCTGTCCAAGGCAAAAATTAATGTTTCAGATGAAATGTTGTTTAGACCAGTGAAGGTGTTTGACCAAGGGAAAAGCCATAAGAACTTCCCATTATGTCTACTGCTTCATAGTAGCAGTGGGCCATTTATTGACTGAGTCAAGAAATCCTTACCATCATCTATCATGTGCCTTGTCCTGTGCTAGGTGCTGGAAATACAGTGGTGAACAGACACTTGGAGGCTGCCCTGCAGAGTTTTCACAGTCAGGGAGGATTAATTAGACATTTGCAGTAAACGGTGTTAAGTGCTGTAAGGAGGGAAGTGTAGAATATTCTGGGCTATGGAGTGGGACCTGTTAGCCAACTGGCAAGCTCTTGGAAGGAATTGACCTCTATGCTATTACCTGATGGACAAGTAGGCATCTGTCAGTTCTGAGAGACAGCAGGGGGCAAGAAAAGTGTGATACGAACCAAGAAATAGTAGGTAGGGTCTTCAATAAGTTCATGAAAACTTATCAGAAAACTATGTATAGATTTTAAAGCTTTTTTCTTTTAGTTTTGCCAGAGGGTGGGTGCACTCTCTAGAGAGAGAGAAAGAAGAAAGAGAAAGGGAAGGTGAGAAAGCATTCTCCATGCAACATAGTCACACCACAATCGCAAGTGGTAAGAAGCGAGGTCAGGGAACCAGCAGATGGCATAATGGTTATGTTGTTGTACTCCCACATGGACGACTACAGTTCGAGTCCTGGACCTGGAGGCTGAAACATACATGCGTGTGTGTGTGTGTGTGTGTGTGTGTGCCTAAATTCCCAAGCTGAGAATGGAGGAAAAGGGATTGCAATGTGGCCATCTCCTCCATCCCCCGGGGAGGGTGATTTCTCACTTTCCGTCTCTCTGTCTCTCCTGTGAATGCACACACCGTATAGCAAAAATCTTTCTGAAAATAAATTAAAAAGAAGAAGAAGAAGAAGAAGAAAAGAAAAGAAGAAGTGAGGTCAAGAGATAATGCTGAGTCCTTTGAGGCCCTGCGGTATACTAAAGGAGCTGACGTCCAACTGTTAGGGTATAGGTGTAGAGGATTGATCTGCAGGTCTGGAAACTACATGGTCAATCTTGGATTGGGATTCCAAATCAAACTAAAATGTGCTAGGTGTGCCCTGAGAGCCCGACTATCTGGAGGGCTGGTGAAAGATGGTCACAGCATGATGAGACTCTACGTCCAAGGTCTCCCTCTTTCTCTCTCTCTTGCTCTCTCTCACTCCCTCCCTCTCTCAACCTGTCCTTTGCTTGTGTGCCCTCTCATATTCTTTTTCATGAAAAATAAATAAATAAACTTAAAAAAAAAAAAGAGTTGGGACTTTGAGTTGGGACTTTAAGCTATGGGCTGTGGGATGTCATCGCTATCCCTGGCATTGAAGAAGGACCCTTCAGCTACAGAGTGGAGACAGCATTTGAGAAGGTGAGCCCAGACACAGGCCGCACCTGGAAATCAGATGAGACCATGGCAGACTGGACCAAGACAGTGGGCATGGAGGAGAAGAGAGTTGGATGGATTTTACCCCTAAAGTTAGCTAAAAAGCCATCAGAAATGGGGCACGGGCTCCTTAAACGTACCTCATCTCTGCGAGGGCATCTGTGGTGGTTCAGTGAAAAAAGTTGTCAGAGGGGGTCAGCAGGTGGCGTGGTGGTTAAGGGTATTGTACTCCCACATGACCTACTCTGGTTCAAGTCCTGGACCTGGCAGCTTGCTTTCTCACTTTCCCTTTCTCTCTCTCTGGTCAAATAAAAATAAATAAATAAATAAATAAAATAAAGCTCAGTAAAAAAAAATTTTTTTTTTAAAGTTGTCAGAGTAAATTAGCAAACACAGAAAATCTTGTGTGTGTACTGGATGAAAACTGCACATTCAAGCGCCTGACCCTATGGGTAATCAGCGAGCAATTAAGCTTCACTCACTAGACCGAATATGGCTACTGCGGACTAAAATGGATTTGAAGTAGATGGGAATGATTAAGCACCGGCCTGTGGCAGTCCCCTGGAGGGGCAATTTCAGCTGCAGGGAAATGTGATGATCTGACCAAGTGAGAAGAGGGCTAATTAGAGAGGCCAGGCTGGGATCCTGTGATTAGCTGATAGCCAAGAAGGTGAAATAGTACCATGTCTAATCACTGTCCACTAGCTAATTCCAGATAAGTAGATGTCCGACGGAGGTCACGGGGAGCATGCAAAGCACAGATGCTGAGAGAGGGTGAAAAAATCTGCTGACAGAGTCCAGCTGGGAGGAAGGATTAGGCACAAGTGACAACTTGGAAGACCTATCCTAGCTGAACAATTAGACCATCAGGGACTCCTCAAGGCTTCTCGAAGGACGCGGATTATAGCAAGCATGTGGAAGAGGGGTGAGACTCTTTTGCCCAACCCAGGGCAAAGTGGACAGAACTTTTTTGTCTTTAGCTCACTTTGGGCTGACCTTGGCCAACATGCTAGTGTTTATTCATCCATTCATTCTCTTTCTGTCGGGGTCAGTATTTGAGAATCTTGTCAATTACATTTTGCAGATGGATAACCTGCTGTGACTGGCAGAGGTGCTCACCCAGATCATGGTGATGCTGGTGATGAGAGCTGGTATTTACTGAGCAATTCTGCAATGTCATGCATTTTGTTATGTGCTTCACATGTGTTTAACCCTCACAACTGTTATCCTCACCTGGCTGTCAAGGCAGAGCGAGGTTAACATGCCAAGATCTCATGTGATGCTTGTTACAAGTCCGTGAGAGACACGGGACAGGGTCTCCTCTGCTTTGTACATGGGGAGATACAGATTGGAAAGACTTGCACAAGGTCATACTTGAGTAGCTAGTGGCATTTCAGGCAAAATTCAAAGGTCTTTTTCCAGCACCCCCAACTAGCTACAAAAGAAGTAACAGAGCATGTGGTTTTGTTTCTTTGAGTTAAAAATGTGCTTTAGAAATAATGACCTGATGGGACCAGCAGTTGGCGTAATGGCTATGTCACTGGACTCCTGTGTAGTCGACCACTGTTCAAGTCCCGAACCCGGTGGCTTAAACTCACGCCAAGCGCATGTGTGTGCATGCCCAAGATCCTGAGAGGTGAATGGAGGAGAAGGAATTGCAGCGTGGCCATCCTCCCTCGGGGGTTATTTCTTGCTTTCTGTCTCTGTCTCTCTCTTTCTGGCGAGTGCAAGTGTCCTATAGCAAAAAAAGAAAGAATAACCCGGTTCCCTGTTTGACCCCCTTTGTTCAATAGTCGCTCCTTCATATGAGTTCAAGATCACCAGGTCTGTAGTTATTTTGCGGCATGAAAGACTTTGATTCTATGTGTTATGATGTATAACAAAATATCCCCACACACAGTGGCTTCAACCAACACACATTTATTATCTCAGTTTCTGTGGCTCAGAAATCTGGGCACAGCCGAACTGCACTTTCTTACAGGGTGTTTTCCAGTCCAAATGAAGGAGCTGGTCTTCTGAAGGTATGACTGGGGCATGACCCACTTCTTTTTTTATTTTTACTTTTTTTTTTTTTTTGAGAGGTTTTTGCTATAGGGCATGTGTGCTGGTCAGAGAGACAGAGAGAGACAGAGAGACAGAAAGCGAGAAATCATACCCCAGGGGGGAACCTTCGTTCTCCTCTTGGGATCTTGGGCACGCATGCCACCGGTCCGGGACTTGCACCACAGTCGACTACATGGGAGTCCAGCGACATAGCCATTACACCAACTGCTGGTCCCATGCCAGGACCCACTTCTAAGCTCACATGGCTATTGGCAGCATTCAGTTCCTTGAGGGCTGCTGACTGAGAGACTGAGTTTTTCATTGGCTAATGGCCAGAAGCCATCCTCAATTCTTTGCCTTGTAGACTTCAACATCGTAGCTTGATTCAGCAAAGTGCGTGACCCGAGAGAGTTCAAAAGAGGAGAGGGTCAACTAGTGAGAAGGAAGGCCCGACCTCTTATAATCTAATCACCAAAAACAGACTGCTAGTTTTTATTACTTACAGTGTGCTGAGCCCGGTAGTAAGCACCTTATTTGAATTAATTAGCTCACATAATTCTCACAACATAGCATAGATATTATCATCTCCATTGTACAGAAAGTACAAACTTCAAAGGGATCAAAGAACAGGCTCAAGGATCTAAAGTCAGGTCTGCCAAACTTTAAAGCCCAGGCTTCTGACTACCACCGTTACTAAATTGCCATTTTACCTGAACGTTCAAATATTTTCTCCCTGTCCCTTCCTTCTGGTTCCTTGAGTCCAGACCTCCTACTCTGCCGATAATAATGGCCTCTTAGTGTGCCTTTCTACTCCAGGACTCTCCTCTAATCTAACCACATTCCCTCTTTTCATTTAGAGCTTTATTTATCCTGTCAAACTCTGGCTCAAAAGATGATCACTCTCTTCCCTTTTTCTTAGAATCAAAGAATGTTAGAGCTGAAAGTATCACACTTGTCTTGCCAAGCTCTCGCTCAAAAAATGTCTCACCATCTCACTATTTCCTATCAAAGAATCTTAAATGTTAGAGCTGAAAGGAGTTTTGGCTGTCCCTTTTATGCGACTTTTAAGTTTCTTTTTTCTTTCATGAGAGAGATAAAGAGAGAAACAGACAGACAAACACTCTCTTTTGAAAGTTAATTTTCCCTGAATTATTGGGTAGACAATGGTCAGAGGAGAGGCTAACCTGATTGTCTATATGGTACATTCATTAAAAAAAAAAGACCACAGCACCTCAGAAAGTGCTAGAAGGTCTTGAAAAGATGGGAATATCTAGAGCAGTTTTGAGAACAACCTCTGAGCATCTCTACATAGTTAGAATGAATGGATTTAATCCCTAAATCATGAATGGATTTAATCCTTAAACACTCCTCTTCTGATATAATCGACCATGGGCCTAGAGGATCAGGGCCTCCCTTGAGTATAACTGAAAAAGAGCTTGTAGAATCAACAGTGATGGACCATTTAGTCAATACCGGGGTGCAAGAAGGGGAGAAGCCATGGGTGCTGGGGGGCAGCACCCTCTAAGAAATACGCTGGAGAAGGAGGATAGGAGGAGTAGAGGCTGCAAGTCTATGGGCCTTAGATTAGGAATGAAGGCAGATGAAACAAAAATGGCAAAAAATTGATGGATATTGAAGCCACGTGATATGTACAAAGGGGTTCTTTATGCTTTACTTTTGTTTATGCTTAAAACTTCAATGATGATGATGAAAATATGACTAGGCAGAAAAGAGCACAGACTAATCTCAGTCAACTGGGTTGTTAAGGGAAGGAGTAAAAGCAGGCAATAAATACGGGAATCACAGGGACATGATTCATTTGTTCAAAAGAGAAGAGATTTGAGCATGTTTATTGGGTGAGTAAAAGTACCAACAAAGAAGGTATGTCGGTTACCAATTTCTTCCAAACTGCTATATAACAAACCATCTGAGAACTCAATGGGTTCAAATTATTCAACATCAGGGACCAGCAGTTAGTGTAATGGCTATGTCGCTGAACTCCCATGTAGCCAACCACAGTTCGAGTCCTGGACTTGGTGGCTTAAACTCATGCTGAGCGCATGTGCATGGTGACCAAGATCCCGAGAGGAGAATGGAGGAGAAGGGATTGCGGCGTGGCCATCCCCCTTGGGGGGTGATTTCTTGCTTTCTATCTCTCTGTCTCTCTCTGTCTTTCTGGTGAGCGCACACACTCTAGAGCAAAGAAAAACCTCTCCAAAAGAAAATTACTCAATATCACAGATCTGTGGACTGGTAGCTCATGGTAGGCTGATCAATGTGGGACTTGGGATGAAAAGAGGTGTCTGGTTCTTCTTCTCACTTCTGTCTTGTCCCTTCTGGAACAGGCTATGCAGAAATACAGTGTTTATGACAAAGGCTGAGATACAAAGGAAAACACACAGGCCACTTGGGATCTAGGCTTGGAACCCACATAATACCACTTTCAACTCATAAGACCAAAGCAAGTCATATGTCTGGGCTCAGAGTCAAGGGGTGAGAAAAGATCTCCAGCTCCCATTATGAGAGGAACGAAGACACACAGAAAAGGTGGCTAGTGAACTGCCCAACGAGAAAAGGTATGCTGCAGTTATGTCAGGGTCAACCATTGCTCTTAACTCTTGTGACCCACAGTCTTCTCCCCTCCAAGCTGAGGCTGGGCCTAGGGAAGAGCTCTGTTGGGCCACAAATTCTCTTTCAAGGATCATTAGGCACAGGAGTTAGTGACCAGATTATGTAAGGTCTGGGCTGGTTGAGTTCAGCCAAAGCCCTTGCAAAACCACAGTCAACAGAAGCAGAAATTGTTTTACAGAAGAAGCTGGCCCACGGAGAAAAGAACGGAGAAGCTGGCAGAGGCAAGAAGAGACCTGGGACTGTGAGGATTTGAAACCTAGGGAAGTAGGATTTGGGAGGAAGGGGAGAGAGAGAGGGAGAGATTGGAAAGGGAAGGAAGAGAGATTGAGCAAGACAGAAAGACACATACACACACACACACACACACACACACACGATGTAAATGCAAAAGCTAAGAGTCTCCTGGAGAGCAAAGGAGGAGCAAGACAAGGACAGCAGACCCCAGCACTGACAGACTGAAACATGGACAATCTGCAGACAACTCTCCAATCCTGAGGCCTTTTTGCAATTGATTCAGTGAGCTCCCCTTGTATCCTTAAAACGAATCTCTTTTTCTCAGATTAGTTTGAGTGGGATTTTGGTCCCTGCACGTGAAAGATTCCTTGTTGAAGGTGTTCATGCTGGGGACCAGCAGTTAGCGTAATGGCTATGTTGCTGGACTCCCACATAGTCAACCGTGGTTCGAGACCCAGACCCGGTGGCTTAAAACTCACGCTGGGTGCATGTGCGTGCGTGCCCAAGATCCCGAGAGGAGAACGGAGGAGAAGGGATTGCAGCGTGGCCATCCCCCCGGGGCGGTTTCTCACTTTCTGTCTCTCTGTCTCTCTCTGTCTGTCTGGCAAGCGCACGCACTCTATAGCAAAAACAAAACAAAACAAACAAACAAACCAAAAAAAAAAACCAAAAACCAAAAAAACCTTTACAAAAAAAAAGGTGTTCATGTAAAATATGATTTACAAAAGATTTCACACAAAGGATTCATGGCTGTGTTCATTCAATTAACAAACAATACGGTCAGCCTTTCCTGTAGCAAGCCATCTTGCTGCTGATGATTCATAAAGAACATCTTACAGTTCCTGCCCTTAAAGATTACATCAAGATCAAAGAAACAGGATTTTGTGTGCCTCAATAGTTAAAAACAGCCCTAACATTTGAGGACCGTCTACTGAGTGCTTCAGAAAGAAAAGTATCACAAAAGCTCAAAGGCAGAAACGGTGGATGGGGGCTGGAGTCACCCGGTGAGGCTTACCTAGAGGAAGTGTGCAGGTTGTCAATATCAAGATGGATTCACTTGTGTCAAACCCCAACAAAATAGTGTCCGAAAGCTAAGAAGGGAGGGTCCTTACACATGCATGCCTATGAGAAGAAATACTAAGGGACTGGGGTCGGCAGGTAGCATGGTGGTTAAGAGTGTTGGACTCCCACATGGCTGACCATGGTTCGAGTCCTGGACCTGGCAGCTTGGTTTCCCACTCCCCCCTTTCTCTCAATCTCTCTCTCTCTCTCTCTCTGGTCAAATTAAAATACCTAAAAATAAAGTTCAATAAAATAATTTTTAAAAAATTTTAAAAAAATACAAAGGGACTTCAGAAAGCTTGTGGGAAAATGGAAGGAATTATGAGCTTTTGTTACTGCAGAAATAGATATCCATGCTTATTTTTTTCTTTGTAATATACATTTTCCATGAACTTTTTGAAGTCTACCTCATATTACAAAGACTCTGAAGAGCTCTTATGCATAAATGCCTGTAACAGAAATTTTTGCCAAGGACTTTCCAAACTGCAGCTCACTACGTGAGTCAGAGGACAGATGCGCAGGAACACTTGCCCGACACGTGGTTTCCACCAGTGAATTGATGTCAGCTCTGAGATAAGCACCTCCACCAATGTTCTTTGTGTTTCAAAATGAATTATGTATACTTCTCCCGTTTGCTATTATAAGTTTCTCCTTGCCTCATGTCAACATGCCTTGGACATACTGACAGTCTCCAGAGCACCCACAACCAAATATGTTTATTCTGCTACTGCTGAATAAACTATCAAGGGTCTTCAAAACATGCTTATTGTGGGGACCAACAGTTGGTGTAATGGCTATGTTGATGGACTCCCATGTAGTCAGCCGCAGTTCGAGTTCCAGATCCGGTGGTTTAAACTGACGCTGGGCGCGTGTGTGTGCGTGCCCAAGATCCCGAGAGGAGAATGGAGGAGAAGGGATTGTGGGGTGGCCATTCCGCCCAGGGGGTGATTTCTTGCTTACTGTCTCTCTTTCTCTGTCTTTCTGGTGAGCTCACGCACCCTATAGCAAAAAACTTCTCAAAAAGCAAAACAAAACAAAAACAAAACCAAACACATATAATGAAAAAAAAATGCATTTTATTTTAAAAAAAACTGCACCCAAACAAACTCACACTTTAATTCCATTTTCCCGCAAATGTTTTGAAGTCCCCTCATATTCCTTACAGAGCCCCTTTCTCTGTTTGTCATTTAAGTTGACACAGCATTTCATCTGGGCCTGGAATTGTGACTAGGGTAGGAAGGGCCTGGAGGAGACCTGAGCCCAGGGCCCCCATTTCCTATGTACTGTCTCCCGAACTGCAGGAAGTATAGCTAAGAGTATAAAATGTTTTGCAAATACCAGTCTTGCAAACTTAAACCTATAAAGTCTTGGGTGTTATGGGGAGATAGTCCTGGCAGCCACTGGTAGGAGAGTTTAAAGGCAGGAGACTGTAAAGACAGGAAGGAGGAGCATGGACAGATGCAGAAGCCAGCCAGGGAAGGGCAGAGGAAGGAGCGGGTGATCACATCAATATTTTTCCACTCTGAATCAGAGACTCATTCCATTGATGTGGGTGGGGACTGGAGAAGCATCATCGAAGGCTCCCAGGAGACTTTAATGTGCAGCCTGGGTCGAGAACCACTGTTCTAAGTTTTCCAGGCTGGCGAGAGGATTACAGGGTCAAAGAAGGTGTGGCCAGGCAGAGATAACGAGATTATTTAATTTACAACTAATGTTGAATGTAAGATAACTGCATGATGTTAAAGTCATTTAAAAAATCCACTTGTCATTTAGATGTGTGGTCCATGGGTGAGTAAAGTGCAGAGAGGAAGGAGACAGAGGCATGGATCAGTTCAGAAAAAAGGCCAACATTGGTTGAGTGTATGGCATGGCCTGGATCCTCCAGCTGCTTTACATGAAGAGTTGTTGGATAATTGCAGGCTCGTGGTAAATGAGACTAGCATGGAGGTGGCACACAGTAAATAGAACTAGTGGTTACTATAAACTCATTTAAATGTTAAAATGACCTTAACAGGCGGGTTTTATTTATTTATTTGGAGAGATTTTTGCTATAGGGTGCATGCACTCGACAGAAAGAGAGAGGCAGAGGGGCCAGCAGTTAACATAATGGCTATGTCGCTGGACTCCCATGTAGTTGACCACGGTTCGCATCCTGGACCTGTGGCTTAAAACTCATGCCGGGCGCATGTGCGTGCGTGCCCAAGATCCCAGAGGAGAATGGAGGAGAAGGGATTGCGGTGTGGCCATCCCCCCTGGGGGGTTATTTCTCGCTTTCTGTCTCTTTGTCTCTCTGTGTGGCAAGCGCACACGTGCCCTATAGCAAAAACCTCTCCAAAAAAAAAAAAAAAAAAACAAAAAGAAAGAAAAAGAAAGAGAGACAGAGAGACAGAAAGCGAGAAATAACCCCCCAGGGGGGATGGCCACACCGCAATCCCTTCTCCTCCATTCTCCTCTGGGATCTTGGGCACGCACGCACACGTGCCCGGCATGAGCTTAAGCCACCAGGTCTGGTACTTGAACCACACAGTCAACTACATGGAAGTTTAGTGGTATAGCCATTACAGCAACCGCTGGTCCCAACAGGTGGGTTTTAAATAATCCCAGTTTAGAGATAGAAAAAGAGATTCAAAGGCCTATAGTTAGGGGAACAGCAGTTGGCATAATGGATATGTTG
Source organism: Tupaia belangeri chinensis (assembly GCF_000334495.1). NCBI lineage: Eukaryota > Metazoa > Chordata > Mammalia > Scandentia > Tupaiidae > Tupaia > Tupaia belangeri. The sequence goes on from NW_006203897.1 coordinate 165,108, forward strand.
CTGGACTCCCATGTAGACGACTGCAGTTCGAGTCCCGGACTTGGTGGCTTAAACTCACTCTGGGCGCATGTGCGTGCCCAAGATCCTGAGAGGAGAATGGAGGAGAAGGGATTGTGGCGTGGCCATCCCTCCTTGGGAGGGTGATTTCTCGTTTTCTGTCTCTCTGTCTCTCTCTTTCTGGAGAGCACACATGCCCTATAGCAAAAATTCCCCCCCCCAAAGAAAAGACCTAAAGTTAGTACATTTAGAGTTAATATCCAAGGTCAGGTGTCTGAGGCTGAAAGCCAGTGCTCTCCTGCTACATAATACATCACAGCAGAGGGATGAGAACATGAACTTGGGTGCCAGGTTAAGAAGGCAGAACAACTGGCCAAGAAGCCAATAACTAAATAAACAAACAGAAGGCAAGAGAAGAGCCATGGGTGCACTGTGTAGGCTTGGGAGGCCAAGAAGAAAGAGGATCCAGGAGTCACCAAGCACCCTGGCCCTGTTCATGATGCATGGGAGGAAAAGGCCAGAACCAGCTCAAGGGAAACCACTCCAGACTGTTGGTGCCGATGCAGGAAAGCCACAGGGGATGCACATCACAGACACTGTCACAGTCCCGTCCTGAGACCCCTATGAGACACGCGCTATTATCTTTCCCACATTCAAGATGAGGAGACTGAGGCTCAGAGTGAGTATGAAGTGAGGATTCCAGTTCAGAACTGTTAGGCCCTGGCTTATTTTCAAAACTACAGATCTGCCCAGGGACTTGTTCCTCAGATTCACACGGGGGCTTGCGTCATGATTTGGAATGATGTAGGATGTGAAAAATGCGATTTAGTGGAATCAGACAATCCCACTTGTCACTATTATCTTCATCCACGGACATCCTTTAGACAAGGAGCCCTCATAAACCAAGTTTCCTGCATTCATTCAAGCCTCTCAACAGTGCTGCTCAAATTCTGTTATTAATAGAATCACCTGGAGAGTTCCCTCAAGTAGTGACCTGTTTCCGACTCTCCCCGAAATTGTAGTTTAGTTGGTGCAGGTATTCTCTGGGGTTTGGGATTTTGAAAAGATCGCCGTGAGGTTCCAGGGAGCAGACAAGCTAGGTGAGCAACGTTCTGGGGCTTCCTTAGGGGGAGTGGACAGAATCCAAGACAACGGAGGATAAATAGGCAATGTGCTAAGAACAGACTAAACCATGCAAGGATAGGACTTTGCAGTGGACTTGGGTGGCGGATGAGAAATGAACTACATTCAAGCAGTAGCTCAGCACTTCAGCAGCCAAAAGACGCACAAGACTCCCCAACACACTAACCCAACCCCTTTCACTCAGGGTGCGCGCCACAGCGGACCTACTTGCGCATGCGCCGGGACACAGCGCAGCGTACCGCCTACGCACTCACGCTCCAAGCCCCGCCCGGCTCCGCCGGGGCCACGTTCCCGGAAGTGCTCCGGCTCGCCGGGCGCTGTCTGCCGCGCGCGCTTGTTCGCGGCACGTGGCTCGACACGTGGGTGCGCGTCTGGCGCAGAGACCGGGGCACCCTGGAGCCGCCCGCTTCGGTCGCGAAGGCGGTGCCCGCCGCGACGGTCGTGGATGCACTCATCGCAGCCGGGGAGGGCCCAGCCCCGCCCCCGCCGCCGCCTGCTGTCGCTCAGAGGTTCATTTGCTCCTTTCCCGACTGCAGCGCCAATTACAACAAGGCCTGGAAGCTAGACGCTCACCTGTGCAAGCACACGGGGGAGGTAACGAGGCCCGACCCCGCGCAGGGGCGTGGCGTCCAGCCCTGTGACCCTGGGGAGCGGTAGCTAGCGATGTGGGACCGTGTCGCGTAGCACTAGGACAGCCACTGCAGGTGTGCCCGGTGCTCAGGGCCACAGGCTATGCTAAGTGAGACATGTTCGGCTTTGGTATCGTGGACTTAAGAAGCTGAGGGAGTGGACAAGAAGTTCCAGAACCTTTCTTGTGGGACAGCAGTGCTTACGAAGCAACTCTTTACTCTTTAATCTTTTTTTTTTTTTGGGAAGTTTTTGCTATAGGGCACTTGCGCTGGCCAGAAAGACAGAGAGAGACAGAAAGCGAGAAATCACCCCCAAAGGGAGGATGGCCCTACTGCCATCTCTTCTCCTCTGGGGATCTTGGGCATGCACCAACACATGCCTGGGATGAGTTTAAGTCACCAGGTCTGGGACTCAAACCGGGGTAGACCACATGGGAGTCCAGCGACATAGCCATTACGCTGACTGATCTTAAATCTTGGCCAGTCAAGCACTTCCCCATAATCCCTTAACTCATGCACAATTTGGTGACACCTATCTTAAGCTTTAGCCTGCTGGACTGGGTGCAGAGGGTAACATCTATGTACCTGGGCCTGGCAAGTAGCCTGCCTTCATTCTTTAATAACTCAGTACCAGAGGGAGCAGTGAATGGAATAGGCGAGGCTTCTGCTGCCTCGGCCCTTGGGCTTTAGTAGTTCACGTGGACAGATGGGTAGACGTGAGGTGCAGTAAAGGGAGTGCTGCTCATGCCCTTAGGCAGGGCCTCTGTGTAAGGAGGGATCTTGCTGTGGAGACAGATGAGTCCAGTGACAGATGCACAGGGAGCCTGTCTGTGGTCGTGAGGGTGGAAGGCAGGCCAGTGTCATTGGATGGGTGATCACACCAGAGGATGTCCGAGAGGTAGGTGAGGGTAGGAGTTTGGATTATATCTTGAGGGCAGTAGGAGCCTTTGCGATGTCAGATTCCTTGGCCTGACAAGGCAGCTTGTGTTGCAGGTGAGGACAGCAAGACTTGTGGAGGTCGATGAAGCTGCCCACTTTCCCAGTGTGAGAGAGCCAGGCCTCATACATCTTCAGCTAAAGGCCCTTCATTTCTTTCTTTCTTTCTTTCTTCCTCTCTCTCTCTCTTTCTTCTTTTTTTTAAGAGAGATTTTTACGAAAGGGCGAGTGTATTCCACAGAGAGACAGAAAGCGAGAAATCATCTCACCAAACCCCCTCCAATTGAATGGCCACAATGCAATCCCTTCTTCTCCATTCTCTGGAGATCTTGGGTACGCATGCGGGTCTGGGACTTGAACCACTGTCAGCCACTTGGGAGTCCAGCGATGCAACAACCATTCTGCTATCTGCTGGTCCCAAGGCCCTTAATTTATTTTATTTTATTTTTTTGAGAGGCTTTTGCTGTAGGGCGCATGCACTCGCCAGACAGACAGAGACAGACAGACAGAAAGCAAGAAATGACCCCCCGGGGGGATGGTCACACCGCAATCCCTTCTCCATTCTCCTCTCAGGATCTTGGGCACACACGCACACAATGCCCGGGATGAGTTTAAGCCACCAAGTCCGGGTCTTGAACCACGGTCGACTACGTGGGAGTCCAGCGACATAGCCATTATGCTAACTGCTGGTCCAGCCCTTAATTTCTTAAACCAGGGCCTGTAGTCCCTGCGTTTGCACCTTATGCCTATTCTAACTTATGGACCAACTGCTCTGTATCTCCTGGCCCCCGTTCCTTAGCCGGTCTTTAGGGTTGAAGTGCTGCTCTTTTCTTCTTCCTTATTGGCTCCTTTCACTGGCAGCTTTTTCCCTCTGCGTTTTCATTTCCACTTAGCTCTCCCTTGGAAGTCTTCCCCAGTGACTGGCTTCACTCAACATCCTTAATGCGCTGCCTCCCTGTCTGTCCTCTTGCCCTTTCTCATATTCCTGGCCTTTATATAATCAGTGCGTACAAATTAGAGCATGGCTTTCCATTTAGACCTGTGTGCAGTATCTGGATATTGACACTACCAGCTTTCTTCACGCAGGTTGGAAAAGTTGGAGTCGGCATCTTCGTTGTCTCAAATCTCAGGCTGACTACTTTGACAAACATTTATTGTGGCTACTCCATGACTCGAGCCGTGGAAGGTTCTGTGGTGGCACTGCTGGTAATACAGCTGGCCCGTGTCTTTCCAGCCCATTCACGCCTAGTGTTCTCACTGAGGCCTTGGTACCTCACTCCTGGAGCCGTCGTGGTGTGCTTTCTGTAGTCGCATACACAGAACTGGTTATTTGGGAGGATGTGTTTTGAGTTTTCCTATAGGTTTGGACTGGAGTTCCCCCTCTGACCTCCTGGATCCTAAGTGGTGGTTACAGTGGTTGTGGGTGTGGAAGGCAGGCCAGTGTCATTGGATGGGGTGGTCCTACCAGTAAGCAGGGCTAGCTGTTGAAGCCTGGTGTCAGGTTAGGAGCACGTTAGTAATGCAGTGCAGTGTTTGTGAAGGCTACTTACTTACTCCAAATGCTATCCTTTCAAATTCTGTTGCACTGACTTTGTGAAGTTGTGGCATTTACGACGATTCAGAAAGTTCATGGAAACATGGAATGAAAATTTATTTTGTGCAAAACTGAAATTCATGCAGTTTATTCATAATACATTTTCCATGAGTTTTTTTGTTTGTTTGTTTTTAATTTTGCTGGTGGGTATGTACACTGCCAGAGAGCAAAGGGACCAGCTGATGGTGTAATGGTTACATTGCCGGACTCCCACATAGCCAGTTCGAATCCTGGACCTGGCAGCTTAAAAAACTCACACCAGGTGCGTGTGTGTGCGTGCCCAAAATTCCAAGAGGAGAATGGAAGAGAAGGGATTGTGGTATGGTCATCCCTCCTGGGGAATGATTCCTCGCTTTCTGTCTCTCTCTCTCTCTCTCTCTGGCAAGTGCACATACCTATAGCAAAAATCTTGCCAAGAAAGAAGAAAGTTAGAAAGTACCTCCCGTGGGACATGGTCATGTCACAATCCCTTCTCTGTTTCTTCTTCCTTTTGGGATTTTTGGGCACTACGCACACACGTCTGACATGTTTTTCAGGTTGATGGGTCTAGGACTTCAATGACATGGTCAGCCATGTGGTATCCAACTGCCTCTTTAACCACCGAGTCTCAGGCTGGCCCTCTGTGAGCTATGCAAAGGCCCCTTGTACGCCGTGTAACTTCAGGCATTCTGTGTCTTACCTTGGCGGGTACAGCAGGTGCTTTACATACTGAGTGGAAACCGTGCATGTTGGATACTGGAGATGCAGTCTGTAGCTTTGCCTGCTAGACATTTTAGGCTTTTAAATAATACCAGAGTTACTAACTAGGACAGGAGTAACATGTTTTTTCCCCTTTTCTTCCTGCTAGAGGCCATTCGTCTGTGACTATGATGGGTGTGGCAAGGCCTTCATCAGGGACTACCATCTTAGTCGCCACGTCCTGATTCATACTGGAGAAAAGCCATTTGTGTAAGTACTAAGAACTGTTTTTAGGCCTTCAAACTGGGTTATGTTTAATATCTAGACCTGGTAAGAAAACTGTAAACACACAGATCAAGAGTGCAAGACTTTTGTTTTTACATCAGAGGAGAATAGGTTTGGAATGTGTAGAAGAGAGGAAGAGTTTGTGAGTCATTTGTTTGTAATAAACCCAGGAATAAGTTCATTTGACATTCTCTTGAGTTTGCATCCTCTCATCTGCCTTTAATTTATATATAGTAGACCGGAAATCGGGCTTGAAAAGCAGTTTAGACTAGGTGGAAATGGTTCCGAGGCAGATTCCTGGCTCAGCATTGTCAGGGCCTTTATAAGCTGCTGAGATAAAAGATACAGTCATGGGCTGGCAGGTGGTGGTGTGGTTAAGGATGCTGCACTCCCACATGGCCGACCATGGTTTAAGTCCCGGACCTGGTGGCTTGCTTTCTCATTTTTTTCCCCCTCTCTGTCTCTCTTGCTCTCACTCTGTCCCTCTCTGATCAAGTTAAAAATAAATAAATGAATAAAGTTAAATATAAGAAAAGGTATAGTCATGAGGAAGTAGAGTTTTTGTTTTTGTTTGTTTATTTTGCCATAGGGTTCTTGTGTTTGCCAGAGAGAGAGAGAAAGAGAGAGAAAAAGTGAGAAATACCCCCCTCCCAGAGGGGACAGCTATGTTGTAAGCCCTTTTCCTCCATTTTCCTTTCAGGATTTGGGGTATGTATGCACATGTGCCTGGCATGAGTTTAAAGCCACCAGGTCCAGGACTTGAACCATGTTCAGCCATGTGGGAGTCTAGCACCTTAACCACTACGCTACCTGCTGGCCCTGGAAGTAGAGCTTTTAATAGTTCATTTTGGGGGCCAGCAGGTGGTCTAGCAGGGCTGAACATGGTTCAAATAGTGGACCTGGTGGCTTGAAACTCATGCTGGGTGTGTGTGCATATATGCCCAAAATCCTCGCAGGAGAATAGAAGAGAAGAGACTGTGGTGTGGCCATCCCCCCAGAAGGTGATTTCTTACTTTCCCTCTCACCATCTCTGTCTGTCTTTTTTTGGTGAGTATACATGTCCTACGGCAAAAGCCTTAAAAAAAAAAAAAAAGTTCATCTTGTGTTTTTTTTTTCTTTTTCTTTCTTTTTTAGAGATTTTTGCTACGTGCACTCACCAGAGAGACAGAAAGAGATGGAGAGAGAGTGAGAAATCACCCCCTCAAGGGGGTGGCCACACCATAATCCCATCTCCTTCATTCTCCTTTCGGGATCTTGGGCATGCACACACACACGCTTGATGTGATTTTTCAAGCCACCAGGTCCAGGGCTTAAACTGCAGTCAGCAATGTGGGAGTCCAGTGCCTTAACCACTACACCATTTGCTGGCCCCTCATCCTATATTTCTTAGAATTAAGCCTTTGCTCCACTGCCATACAAGTTTTAATTTTTTTCTGGGAGTTACTCATTTCTAGAAGAGCAGAGATGCTGCTTTTCTGCCAGCCACTTCTTTAAAGCAGCAGACTTAACATTTAGAGTGCATCAGAATCAGTTGAAGAGCTGGTTGAAACAAACTGCTAGAGCCCACCCCATTTTCTGATTCAGTAGGTATGGGCTGGAACCTGAGAATCTGCCTCTTAGCAAGTTCCCCGGCAATGCTGATGCTGCTGGTCCAAGAATCACACTTGGGGAACCACTCGTCAAAATATTCATTAAGTTTTTATTGAAGAAAATAAAAGTATTATGATAGATGCCCAGAGGAATATGTAGGAGACCACAAAAGGAGACAACTGTGTAGTTGCTAGACTCCCACATGGTTCAGATGTTGAGGTTCGGTATTATAATTTTGTTTTATGAGACAATTCTGTGAGCTGTAGGTTTTCTAATGACCTCCAATGATTTTCTTTTTGTTTTAAGATGATAATAAACGATAATATTCAGTATATCAAGTCTTTTTATTTTAAAAATTTGCTAGAGGGTGCATTCGCTAGCTGTAGAGAGATAGGGGTTGGGGTTAGGAAAGTTAGGAATTTTGGGTGCATACACAAGGGCTCAGCATTTTTTATTTTAAGAGGTTTTTGCCTTAGGATGCATGCACTCACTGGAGAGACAGAGACAGAAAGAGAGAGAGAGTCAGAGGGAAAGTGAGAAAATGTCCCCCCATGCCACAATTCCTTTTTCTTCCACTTTCCTACTGGGATCTTGGACACTTGTGCATGTGTGACCAGCGTGAGTTTCAAGCCACCAGGTCAGGGACTTGAACCTTGGTTGGCCATCTGGGAGTCCAGTGACATAACCGCTGCACTATCTTCTGGCCCCATCCTAGTATGTTCCTTAAGCCACTGGGGTTGGGAGGCCATGTAGCATCTTGCCACCTTAACCACCAAATCACTGCCTAGCCCAAAATATTAAATCTTAAAGCCAGAATGGGGGCCGGCCCTGTGTACTAGCGGTTAAGGGAGCTGGATCTCCGTTGGATGACTGGTTTCAGTCCCAGCCCTGGCAGCTTGAAAAACACTCAGGGCATGTGTACCCCAAATCCTGATAGGACAGAGATAAAGAAGATTAAACACCGAGTATGTCCATGCCCCATTGGGGGATGGGTTTTCATTCTTTTTTTTTCTCTCTGGTGAGTGCAATTGTCTGTGGCAATTAAAAAAAAAAAAAAAAATGAAAAGGACCCAGGACCCGCAGTTGGCATTCTGCCACCGT
>NW_006203897.1:173335-180782 GCF_000334495.1 Tupaia belangeri chinensis
GCTGAAACAACTAGATGACGGCCTCTTCCAGCTCACTCTCAGCCCAGCCCGCCCTTCAGTGCCGATGGCCAGATCCTGCTGCTTGCTACATGGTGCTTTTGGTGGGGTCTGTGGCTTCTTCAATTCCATGTGCAAAAATTCCTCATAGTCCAAGCTGAGCTCACCTTTTGTTTGGGTCTCTCTTCCCACCTTGTCTGCGTAGGAAACATCACTGCATGTCCAGTGACCATAGGAAAGACCGGGTAGCTCCCTGGGTTCCCTGTGTTTCTCTCCTACCCCTGCAACAAGTCAGCAGGTTGTCAGGTCCTGCCTCATGTCCCTCAGATCGCTCCCTCATGCAGCAGCCACCATCTTCTCGGGCCCTTGCTCCTCACTTGAGTGACGGAAGTTTGTTCTCTGCCTACAGATGGCCCTCTCCCACTCGCCCTCCAGGATGCCTCCCTTCTTAGTGCCACACGGCGGTGTAAGCCCGGATCACATAATGGAGTCCAGGTTCTTAGTGTGTCACGCACATGGCCTGTCTGATTTGGCCCCTTTCTGCTAATCTTGTCCCTTGTGCTTCACTCACAAGCATGAAATTATGGTCCCCTTGTACTTAACTACCCTCCAGTGTCTTACATGTCCCTGCCTCATGGATCTTGTCAGAACCCTCTCCAACCTGCCCCCCGCCTGCCCATACTTGGTTAGCTAGCGTGTTTGGGTCAGGTTTAGAGTCAAGGAAGACAGGAAATCTAGCACAGGAGAGGCTCAAACAAGACAGGCTCTTTTATTTATTTAAAAAAAGTTTTTGCTCTAGAGTTCGTGCACTCACCAGAGAGAGCAAGTGAAAAGTCGCCCCCGGGGGGATGGCCATGCCACAGTCCCTTCTCTTAGGATTTTGAGCACATACGCACATGGACCCAGTGTGATTTCCAAGCTGCTGGGTCCGTGACTCGAATCGCAGAGTTGTCCATGCGGAGTCCAGTGTCTTAATCTCCACTCCACCTGCTGGCCTCTTGCACAACTGAAATGCAGAGGGAGTCTGGGGCTGTTCCCGGTCACCAGGGACCTGGGCTGCTCTTAACTGGTCTCTTTGTCATCCTCATCTTGGAGCTTTACTTCATGATCCCACATGCCTGTTGGAGCTCCTGCTGTCACATAGGCATTCCGGCCCACAGAAGGGGACAAAAGGGGCATGCCCCTCTGTAGACATTGTATGGACAGTGGGCAGGATGGGCCACACTTAGTTACATGGCTACCCCTAATTACAGGGGAGGCTAGAGAGAGCGCCTCCCCTTGGCTCCCTATTCTGCACTCAGCATTCTGACCCTGTGGTCCACATTCTGTCGCTGTGGTCAGCCGACTTCTGGTGGTCTCTGCCTCATTGGCCCTTCATGTACCACCTACTGTGGCTGTCACTGTGGGTCCCTGTCTTTCTTGGCCTGGCCCTGGGGAAAGCTCGGTGGCCAACAGTATTCTTCAGTGTTACCAAGAATGACAGCTAACTGGGGCTTGGCAAGGAAGTCCTGCCTCATCCCTCAGGCTTATAAAGACTCATCACAGAAAGAACTTGTGTGTAAGAAAAGCTTCACAAAGGCTCTAGATCATTCAAGGCCAGGACGCCGGGATAAGAGGCATCTAGAATGCCTTGGTGATACGCCAAAGGGTGTAATAATAATGCTTTATGGTTCTGTTCCAATCGTATGTTTAGGCTGAGACCTGTTTTTTTGGTGGTCTTTTTTGGAAACACGATTTATGGTGCCATTTCAAACAACATTATTAGTTTCTAAACTGAGAATAATTTAACCACAGCATGATTTAAGCCTGACCAGGGGAGGGTTTAGGCTTTTGGGACAAGTGTTTACAACTTCCTTCTGCCAGTGTTTAAAGAGTGTCTGATGTGTAGAGTTCTGACTTTGAAAAGCCTAACATGGAAAAAGCTGCTTGTTATATTACAGTCACATCAAAGTTGAGAGGCATAGATGGTATGGCTTACTACTTTGGAATTTGCTAAAGACTGTTTTATACTATTCTTTGGAATAATTAGCTCTTATAAATAGGAAGATTTCTGCATCTTAAAACTCTTCTTCCCCGGGTTTGTTAATATTTTGGTGTATATAATTTCTTACAGTTGTGCAGCTAGTGGCTGTGATCAAAAATTCAACACAAAATCAAACTTGAAGAAACATTTTGAACGCAAACATGAAAATCAACAAAAACAATACATCGTAAGTATCATGATCAGACCAGCTAGTGGTATGGTGGTTAAGGCCGCTGGATCCCACATGGTGGCCGACTGCACAGTTTGGGTCCTGGACCTGGCAGCCTGAAAGACATGCTGAGCACATGTACTATGCACCCAAAATCCCGAAAAAGAGGGCGAGATGGAGAAGGGATTGCAGTATGACTACTCCCCATAGAGGGTTCTCAGTTTCTCTCTCTCTCTCTATTGGCCTTTATCAGTGATTGTACACACCCTCTGGCAAATAAAAAAACAAAAGTATGATGATTATCTATGCTGGAGTCTTCTATTTTTACACTTAAATACCTATGTCTAAAGTTTTATGGACCAGCAGTTAGTGTAATGGCTATGTCACTGGACTCCCATGTAGTTGACCATGTTTCGAGTCCCAGACCCGGTGACTTAAACTCATGCCGGGTGCGTGTGCGTGCGTGCCCAAGATCCCGAGAAGAGAATGGAGGAGAAGGGATTGTGGCGTGGCCATCCCTCCTAGGGGGTGATTTCTCGCTTTCTGTCTCTCTCTGTCTTACTGGTGAGCGCATGCACCCTATAGCAAAAACCTCTAAAAAAAAAAAATTTTCATCAACCAAATTCTGTCAGTCAAATATCTGATTTTAGTTTAATAGTGGCTATCATAATTATAAAGATTTAATTTTGGAAGCCAACATTATGGTAGGAATTAAAGTATATTCTTGGCAGGCTATCGAACTGAAACATTTTTGCTTTTTCAAATGCCATTACTCCTGAAAGCTTCTAGACGTAAAGTAGATAAATGGTTTTGTCTTGGCAAGCTTCTTTTGGGAACTGGTGATTCTTTAATTGTCACAAGACTAACAAACCTTTATTACACAGTGCGGTTTTGAAGGTTGTAAGGAGACCTTTAAGAAGCATCAGCAGCTGAGAATCCACCAGTGCCAGCATACCAGTGAGCCCCCGTTCAAGTAGGTGCTTCTTCGGCTGGAAGCTTCTTGAAATCTGGATGTGTAGATTGACATGCAAAAGTTGGGAAAAAGTGTTCTGGAACAGTTTCCTAATCAGCAGTTTCTCTGTCATTGTGTACTGTGTATGCCTGTTTATATTTTAGAGACTCTGAAGTGTAATTGTTTTTGTTTAATGTATTTTAGAATAATTTGTGAAATTACTACAATTGTGGTTAAGCTTAAAGAGACTTAGCTCTTCAGATTGTGCCTGTCAATTATGAAATATTGTAAAGACACTATCATTAGGTTGATAAAGGACAAAACAAAGTAATTGGCCTTAGCCTGCGCTTGGAGAGGGTTTCCCTAGGAACGTGACAGGGTGGCTGGGCACACTACAGAGGCCTACAAAGGGCGTCGAGGTCCTGACTCCTCAGGCTCGATGAGCCCTGGCTGGTGGCTCTGCGTGGCTGTGGCCGGCCCAGGCCCACCTGCTCCCTTGGGCTGCCTTGGCCTTGGAGTTGGCTGCAGTGACAGGTCTGTGCTCATCCTCGCACTGCTGCTGGTGGCTTAAGCCCAGAAAAGTGGCACGCACTCTTTATTGCACACCTTTGGCTGCTGTACCTGCTGCCGGGTTTCCCTGTCACAGCCCCTGTGCAGCACCGTCAGGAACTGGGTACACACCACTGGGAGTGGCTGAGGTGTGGCCCAAGCCATCATTTCATAGCCCAGAAAGCAGTGTATATTTTCAGAGGCATAAAGATGAAATCGTTGGGACCAGCAATTGGCATAATGGCTGTGTCGCTGGACTCCCATGTAGTTGACCGGGGTTTGAGTCTCGGACCCGGTGGCTTAAACTTATGCCAGGTGCGTGCCCAAGATCCCGAGAGGAAAATGGAGGAGAAGGGACTGTGGCATGGCCATCCCTCAGGGGGCGATTTCTCACTTTCTGTCTCTGTCTCTGGCAAGTGCACACTCCATGTAGCAAAAACTTCTCAAAAAAAAAAAAAAAGATGAAATATCATATTAAACAATAGTTTACCTTGGTCATATAAGCAAGAAAGGTAATGTGACTTTTTTTCTGTCAAACAGTTCATTTTGTCCCCAGGGACTTAGAATTTCACCTATGATTAGGTCTATATCTTATATCTTATTTTTATATGATTGGTTTCATTGTGAGAAGAGATGAGACTTTGGAGAGAGAAATAGTACAGAGTACCACTCACCCTGCGTGGAGTTCTCTGTGGAAATGTATGGCTAATGTTTCTCATGTCGCTGACCCAGGTGTACCCAGGAAGGATGTGGCAAACACTTCTCCTCCCCCAGCAGTCTGAAGCGACACGGGAAGGTGCACGAGGGTAGGTATGGTTAGCCGTGTGCTCTCTGGTCTCTTCCATGGTTACACGGAGAAGGCAGGAACTGTAGGGCGGGGACACCATTCTGCTTATTTAGCTCTTAACGCTTTCATCCAAAGAGGCCCTGTGCGTCTCTTCTCCCGCTCCTGTCATGGCTGCTCAAATGTAATGTGTTCACAAGGACCGATAATGCTTCATGGCTGTGATAGTCATAGTGCTCCGGCCAAGCCTTTGCTTCTCTATGTTATTTTCTTTCTTTTTAAAAGCTCACTCCCTTTTTCTTTTTTTAATTTAAAGAGAGGTTTTTGCTACAGGGCATGTACGCTCACCAGAAAGAGAGATAGAAAGCGAGAAATCACTCCCAGGGGCATGGCCACGCCACAGTCCCTTCTCTTCTATTCTCCTCTTGGGATCTTGGGCACACATGCACACGTGCCCAACATGTTTAACCCACCAGGTCCGGGACTCGAACTGCAGTCAACTACATGGGAGTGTAGTGATATAGCCATTATGCCTACTGCTGGTCCCCGAAAGCTCACTCTTTTTGCATGAGAAAGACACCCACATACACAAACATAGGCATTCCCCCAGTAGGGTCCTCTTGCTGTAGTCCACCCTCAGCTAGTCGGGGTCATGGTCACGGGCACATGTGCTTCGGTCATGTACAGGAGACCTTGGGATGCAGACCAAGGGCTTTGTCACGTGGCTCTGGCATTACTGGGCATTGCGTTACTATGGGGCCTCTGTGGCTAGCATTTGTGTTGTTTTTAACCTTGTCTGTTTACTGCCTGTGTCATTCTTTTCCTTGACTATTCAAAAGGTTTGGATAATATTGATAGTTTAACATTTTCAGAGCCTTAATAAAAAACTTTCCCCTCCAAAAAAAAAAAGACTTATCTCCTTGAATGTGTTATCTGTTTTCATGATGGATTTTTGGTATCTATAAGCCCTAGATCTTAAAGGTTTTTTTCTGAGGGGGGAGGGATTTTTTTTTTTAATTGTCAGAGGGCAAAATGTGCTTGACAGAGGGCCAGGGAGAACATAATCCCTAGTAGAGCAGGTTAATGCCATAATCTTTTCTCCATTTCCACCCTGGTGGGATTTTGAGCACACATGCTTGCGTAATTTTTAAGCCTCTAGGGATGAGATTGAAACCATGGATGGCCAAATGGGATCAGCTCTCTTAACCGCTAGTCCACAGGACTGGCTTGGGTTTTTGTTTTTGTTTGTTTGCTTTTTCAAAAAAAAAAAAAGGTTAGTAGCTAGGGCCAGCAGGTGGCATGGTAGTTGATGTGCTGGACTCCCACCTGGCCAACCACGGTTCAAGTCCCCAGACCTGGTGGCTTGCTTTATAACTTTCCCTCTCTCTGTGTCTCTCTCTGGTAGGCACACATGCCCTATAGCAAACTTAAAAAAAATAATAATTTTTAAAAAGAAAGAAAATCACGTCAGATGCATGTAATGTACGGGCCAAGATTGTGGCGTGACAACCCCCTTTGGAGGGGATGGGGGTGATTTCTCACTTTTCCTCTCTCTCTCTGCTAAGTGCATGGCACAAACCTATTAAAGAAGAAAGATTAGTAGTTGAGAGCTAGAGGCAGCCATTCTTTTTAGTTTCTCGTGGGGTGGAGCTCAGTCTGGCCGTTACATTTGATTAGTCTAATGCTGCTGCTTTGCCCGGTATCCGTTCTGCTCAGCGTTTTTCTCTGGGTTCTTGTTTCTTTCCTTAGCTGTACCCTACTTCTCGTTTCAGTGTATTACTTACACGGTGGCAAGGCTAGGGGAAGCTGGGGGTGGTCTGCCAAGGACAAGGACTGTGTAACACTCTGTGGAAAATGCGGCAAGCCCAGAGCAGGGAGGGGAAGGGAGCTGTTATAGAGCCGCCAGGTGTCCATAGATGGCACATCCAGCTTCCCGAGGGCAACAAGAGTGAGAAGGCGTCCTTCTAATGGCGTCTGCTAAGGTAAAATCTGCACAAGAGTGAGAAGGCCTTCTAATGGCGTCTGCTAAGGTAAAATCTGAGTATGAAACACCTTGCTGTGCAGTTGTTGATCTTCCTGCAACATCAGCCTTAGTTTGAGATTAACTGAATAAAATACTATTGGGAAGGAGGAGAAGAATTATATAGGCATGTAGGTTTCCTTTCTTATTATGGTCAGTGTTTACATTGAATATCTTAGCAAAGAACGTACTGATCTATGTTTGTTTGTTTGTTTGTTTTTTAATAGGTTACGTATGTCAGAAGGGATGCTCCTTTGTGGCAAAAACTTGGACGGAACTCCTCAAACACACCAGGGAGACCCATAAAGGCAAGGCAGGCATAGTGGCATGGGATAAATATCGCCCCCACCCCCGCCCCAGAACCGGTATAGTGCTTGTGAAGAGTGGGGTGTGAGGTGTCTGCCCTGAAGTAGGAGGGCTCGTCTAGTATGTTTGTGGTGTGCTGTGTGCCTCAGCTGTCTGACGGGAGCAGAGCCAGGACAGGTCTCCTACAGCCGCCCTCCCGAGCTGAGCACAGGCTCTGGCAGATCTTCAGTAAGGGTTCTCGGGAGGCGCTAGTGTTCACAGGACATTTTGGGAACAGCCCTACGTGTTGGAGGGCCAGGTAGGAAACTGGCCTGTTTTTTTCTCCACCTGCTCATGGTCATGTGCTGAGAACCCTTGGTTCCTTGGCAAGTGACCATTGACTTTATGTGGCATAAAAACTTAGAAAAATGGAGACAAACTTTCTAGCATTAAAAACTAGTTTCCTCTGAAGTTTCTGTGTTGTGTGTAGTTCTAAGGTGTTAGGTCCTGACTGCTCATGTATGCAGTATTGTTTTCTAACGGGGAAATTAAATTTGTCTACTTCACCAGAGGAAATAACGTGTGAAGTATGCCAGAAGACATTTAAGCGCAAAGATTATCTCAAGCAACATAGGAAAACTCACGGCCCAGAAAGGGATGTGTATGGG
>NW_006203897.1:180803-181565 GCF_000334495.1 Tupaia belangeri chinensis
TACACGACTGTGTTTAACCTGCAGAGCCACATCCTCTCTTTTCACGAGGAACAGCGTCCATTTACATGTGAGCACGCTGGCTGCGGCAAGACCTTCGCAATGAAAGTAGGTGCCCCTCACATGCAGTCCTGAAGCCTGTGCTTTCACACTGGGTTCCTGTGTGCCTGGGCCCAGCGTGGTGTGTGGCCTGCAGACAGGGAAGGCCAGGCGAGCAGGGCTTCAGCCAAGGTAGTTCTTAGCTAAAGTCTGCAGAACCAGGCTTGCCAAGGCCAGTGGGTCTCAAGGTGTGGCTCTAGACCAGGGCCATCAGCCCCACCTGTGAATTCGTTAGAAATGCAGATTCTCAGGCCCCGCTTCCGACTGAGTCAGACATTCTGGGGGTAGGCCCCAGGTCTCGTAACAAACCCTGCCCGGGGGATTCTTATGTGTGCTAAGTGAGGACCAAGAGCCTTATTCTTCTTCAGAGGTGCTGGTACTTTGGGTGTCCTTCAGACCACCCTTACCCAGGGACTTAGGGAAGTGGCAACAAAAAGATGAGGGACGGGGAACCAGCAGTTAGCGTAATGGCTATGTCGCTGGATTCCCACATAGTCGACCGCGGTTCATGTCCCGGACCCGGTGGCTTAGAACTCACGCCGGGCGTGTGTGCCCAAGATCCCGAGAGGAGAACAGAGGAGAAGGGATTGCGGCGTGACCATCCCCCCTGGGGGGGTGGGTGATTTCTCGCTTTCTGTCTCTCTGTCTCTCTCTGTCTGTCTGACA
>NW_006203897.1:181596-205983 GCF_000334495.1 Tupaia belangeri chinensis
CCCCCACGTGACATGCTGAAACCTATACAAAAAAAAAAAAAAAGAAAAGATGAGGGACCACAGAATTTGGGCATCGGGTGTATTGCTCGGCATGGTTCAAATAGGTAAGACTATGACGCCCAAGGGAGAGGCCTTGGAGGCGGTCTGGGTGGAGGTCACAGGTGTTTGCCATGACGTGATCTGTAATACAGACTGCGGAGAGACGTGAGGCTTGCCCAGCAGGGGTCTGAACCATTCAGAAATAACTGGTAGCTAGTGGTGGCCAGCATTATTGCCAAGGTCAGCAGCACATCACTCATTTTCCAGAGGAGATTCCATGAGAAGAGGCTCCTTCAGCTAGGAATAGTCCATTTCGAACTGGTTTTCCTCCTTTTACCAATGAAAGAGCTGAGAGCCAAAGACTGTATATTCCTAGCCTGGGTGTGTTGGAAAAGGTAGTGGTTAGGTTGAGGATTTGAGGAAGAATTCCTTCCTTAGCACTGGTGGGGAATTTTAGGTAGAGTGCTATTCCCAACAGCACATAGCTAAGAGAAGGCTGGCCACTTAATTAAATTACTTGGAGTTTTCAGGTTAACAGGCATCAAATGTTGAAGTTTCAAAATATAACGGTCTTCTTTTTCCTTCATGGTAGCAAAGCCTCAATCGACATGCTGTTGTGCATGATCCTGACAAGATGAAAATGAAGCTTAAGGTAAGTTGAAATTACTTAGACAAGTTGTTACTTTTAAAACATAAACTGTTTAGGGACCAGCAGTTAGCGTAATGGCTATGTTGCTGAACTCCTATGTAGTTGACCACGGTTCAAGTCTCAGACCTGGTGGCTTAAACTCACGCCGGGCGCGTGTGCGTGCATGCCCAAGATCCCGAGAGGAGAATGGAGGAAAAGGGAAAAAGGCCATCCCCCCCCAGGGGGTGATTTCTCGCTTTCTCTCTCACTGTCTCTCTCTCTTTCTGGTGAGCGCACGCACCCTATAGCAAAAACCTCTCCAAAAAAACAAAGTGCTTAAAGCCAAATGCAGACTGTCCAGGGTATGTTCAACTACTCTATTGTGTACATCTGCACATATACAGAAGACTTGGCTCTCCCCACCTCCCAGGCTGGGTACATCTGCACTTCTACAGAAGACTTGGCTCTCCCCACCTCCCAGGGATATTTTTGCTATAGGACATGTGTACTCATCAGAGAGACAGAGATTGAAAAATCATCCCCCAGGGGGAATGGACACACTGCAATCGCTCCTCCTCCATTCTCCCCCTGGGACTATGGGCATGCCTGGCATGAGTTTAAGCTGCTGGGTCCAGAACTCGAACCGTGGTCAACTACGTGGAAGTCCAGTGTCATAACCATTAACACCATCTGCTGGTCCCAAAAGACTTGTTATTGAAGCGTATTTGTATAACTGCTACAAAATTTTATCTTTTTCCCAAAGATAAAACCAGCTCGTGAAAAACGGAGTTTGGCCTCTCGGCTCAGTGGATATATCCCTCCCAAACGGAAACAGCTGGGCTCGTCTCTACTGAAAAATGGAGAGTCCCCACACTGTATCGAAGACGGAGTGCTCTCGACAGTTGCAGTACTGACCCTCAATTAAGTGTCATGTTGCTTTGTTTAAAAGACTGCAAACCAGAGAATTTATTTTATTTCAGAAGCATATTTTTCCTTATTAAAGTCACTGAGGAACATTTGATACCCTATCATTTCCATTTTCTTTGTTTAAAATGTCTCTCTCCCGGGTCTTTTGAGTTTCTTTATATGCCTTTTCTTCTTTTTTGCTCAAATGACGAAGGACACACATCCAAGCTTTTCCTCCTTTAACAGCTTGTGGCCTGGATGAGAAGGTAGCAATTCCAGGCATAGTCTGGAGTATCTGGTTAAATATTGCCTCCTACAAAAGGAAAACAGCCAAAGACCAATTTAAAAGTCAATGTCTTTGATGCTCTCATTAATGCTTTAACACTCATAAAAGCCTGTATTCTTGGTTACTGCTATTTAAATATTAGCTAGTCAGTTCTTACATACCTAGCTAAACTGAAGTCTATACAATAACTCCTTGTGAACTGATACACTGAGACTTGATCATTTCAAACCTCTACCTTGGCATGTCACTAAGGGGCTATATTTGACCCCAAGCTACCCCTTCCCTAGAACAAACACAAAGCACTAGGTTTGGGCATTGGCAAAGTGCCCGCTTGTCTCCATAACTGTTAGTCTAGCACAGCTCCCAACACACACACACAAACACAGAACTGTGGGGTGATTAAACAGAGACCCAGGCTCCAGAGATCTGCTAGATGGTCAGTGTGCCACTAGGGCTCAAGAACACTGGACTAATTCTGCTTGTGCAGTGGAAAAGTTATCAAGTATATAAAAGCCAATTAGTCCAAAAACTTATCCTCAGACTGTAAGCTGATAAACTGGCTAAAAGGTGGTTTGACCATGAATGCTTCTCATAAGAATGAACAGAATAAACAAGTCTATAAAGTTTCTAGTTTTCCTGTTTAAAGGTTAGATGTTCTACAATCTGTAAAACAGCATAGTATATAGCTTTTAAATTATAAAGTAGAATATTTTCATACGACAAAATAGAATGTACAGTATGCTTCTTACATTTTGAAAAACAAACTGGAATGCTGTTATCATCACTGGGTAGAATTACTAGTCTCCTTGCCTGGCCTTTGGATTTTCCACATCATATTTTCACATCAAAGAACAAGCAAGCAGTTACTCATACCTGCTTTTACTTACTGTTTTCTCTTCTGGCTCGTCTACGTTTTTCCCTTTCTTTATAGTAATTTGAACTTGGTATTTTTTCTCAATCCACTGCTGAATCTGTTTACTCTTTGTGTCCAAGTCATGTTGTCCAATATTTGAAGAAAAAGTTAATTCCTTCATCAGGGTTGGTTCTAGTTTGAAACAGTAAGATTTGGTGCTAAGGATTATTTACTAGTCTGCTATGTAGAAACCTGAGCTTCCCCAAAACACTTCAAAAAATCTTTGGTTGCCACCTTATGGTCCTCTCATCTGACAACTTTACATAGCAGTAAATCCTTTTTAAAATGGGGAAGATAAAAACCTCATAGGTACTGATTTTTACTTTTTTTTACCAGTTGAGTAAGGGTACTTAAAAGTCCAAAATGCTTCCATTTATTGTTATTCTATTTAGGGAAGGAACACTAAAAGAACAGCTGTTTAGAAGGATCAAGTTTAGCTTTACGATGACCTGGAAGTGCCCTTATTTTGCTTTCTGATGGGGGTCGTGACTGCACGGTGCCCCTTCCCGACACTGTCCTAGCTACCAGAGGGTATCCTGACCTCATCCTTCACTGTTCTGGAAATCCTGGCCTGTTAAGGGATTATTTACAAGGGAGGACATAGTATTCCAAAAAAGGGGGGAAAGTGGAGAGCTTTCAGATGGAAAGGCTAGATCTCCCCAGATGGACTACATCTCTAAGGTGAAAAATATAGCTTCAAAGCAAATGGGCGAAAAGAGAGAGTATACTTGTGACATCAGAATAGGGGAAGGATTTCATTAGGAAAAAAAAAAGATTGACACCTATCTCAAAAATGCTGTAATAAAAGGAGATGAAACATGAAAAAGAATGAAATCCTTGGGGGTGGCAGATAGTGGGGTTAGGGCACTGGACATGGCCAACTATGGTTCAAGTCCCAGACGTGGTGGCTTACTTTCCCACTTCCTCTCTCTCTGGTCAAATTAAAATATATATATATATAGCAATAATACATAAAATTAATTCTTAAAAAAAAGATAGAATCCTGTCACTTGAGGTGTCAAGAGTAAGTTAGCAGGATGTTGTGTTAAGTAGTATCAGCCAGGCACAGAAAGAGACGTACTGCATGTTCTCACGGAAGTCGAAAAGGACAACCTCATAAATAAGAAGACTGACTTCTAGATGCTGGACAGGATGGGGAGGGGGAGAGTATGTTGTTTAATGGAAGCAAAATTACAGATAAGAAGAACAACTTCTAGTGTTACGGAGTACAATAGGATGAAGGTATTATAGCAGCAATTTAGTGTGTATCTCAAGAGTCACTTAAAAGATGATTTCAGATGTTCCCAACACAAAAAATTTGAGATGATGGATATGCTGATTACTCTGATTCAATCATTGTATATTACATTCTTATACTGAAGTATCACATTACAACTCATAAAAATGTATAGCTGTTATATGTCAATTTTAGAAAGAGGAAAAGTGAGAAATCCAACTGGGATAAGGCTTTTGCCTCGATATAACAGCCCTTATAAGTTGGAAGAAAAATACACCCCCTAGGTAGAAGATAAAGGAAGATGAACAGGCAGTTCATAAAAGAAAAAACTCAAATGGCAAAAGGAAATAATGAAAAACTTTAAGGGTTTCTCAACTCATTAGCATGATAAAAATTAGAATCGGACTGTACCAAGTGTGGGTGAGGATACTGAGAAAGAAATGGCATACACAGCTGATAGAGCAATGAGACCCGTTGGAAATGGAACCTGGCGTATGTACAAGTGTCCATAATAATGAAAAACTGGAAACAAGCCCAGTATCCATGCAAATGGATTAACAAATTTATGATATACATGCTTATATGAAAATGTCATAGGGTAATTATAACAAATCATAGCTTTTACATAAACATGGATAGATCTTAGAAACTATGTCATACATATCTATACATACAAAATAATGAAGGAATACATCTATGTAAGTATGAGAGTGACAGGGACTGATCCAGGGAGGGAAGATGGGACAGGAGAAGGAAGTGGAGAGTACTTCACTTCTGTAATGTCTCATTTAGTTTAAACAATCTGAAGTATGACAGTGTTAACACCTGGTCACTTTGGATGACAGATATCAAGGTGTTTATCTTTTTCTGTATGTTTTTAAAATTCTAAAATAAAAACAATTTTCTTAAGAGTGTTATTTTGTTAACACCTCCTTGCTTCCTTAGCACTCCCACCAGTTGGTTCTCCAATGGAAGAAAAGTCATGTGGACCCAGCTGCAATGGTATCTGCTGCTAAGACTGTGCACGCAGGCCGGCAAACCTGGGAGTCCAGGGTTTGGTTCTTGATCCAACCCACAGGCCAGGCAGGAGACTCAGGGAGGCTGAGGCAGGGGAATCGTGAGCTCAAGAGTGGCCTGGCAGAAAACCAAGATGCCTGTGTGAAAAGGTGTGGGGGCGTGTGCCTGTTGTCCTAGCTGGCAGGCTAAGGCAGCAGGATCACAACATGGTGAGACCCCATATTTAAAAAGAAAAGAAAATGCCTTTAACACGTTAGCATTTCAACATCTAAGCTTTTCTAGTCTAACTTTGTTTTACCAATCTTTTTAGTTGCTAACTTAGTTTTACCAATCTTGTTTTCTCTGGTTGCCAGAGACAGAAAGAGAACCCAAGCCCTTCTCTGTTTCTCCACCCTGCTGGGATTTGAGGCGTGTGTAATACACACCTGGTGTGCTTTTCAAGTGTCTGGGGTTGGGATTTGAACTGCCATTGGCCATGTGGGAACCAGCTTCTTAACCACTAGGCTATGAAGCCAACCCTGTTCAGTTTTTTAAAATGCAACATAGTTCGAGGTCTTTATCCCCCTCCTTGGTTGGTCTATTTTGAGTATCTGGTTTCCAGTCAGCATCCTTGGAAAATGAGGCGCTCCAGAACTGAGCCACAGATTTTTCTCAAAGCACATCACCTCATGATGGCAGCCCCAGGCCCTGGCTCCTGCCTCCTGTCCCGGCGTGCTTCCCACTGAGCAACTGTCATAATGAGCAGCACTTTATAGAACCATGAAAAACAAACGTCTTCATTTCATATCCAATTCACGCTTCTTTGAGCTTTAAATGACAAGTGCTCTGTAAGGCAACTGGCTAAATACATAGAAGTGTTACTACAAAAATTCTAACAAAATACTATGGCATGAGAGAGGCTCTATGAATCACTTCGGAGTTTAAAAGATACTTCCATATAATTAACCGAACATCTCCACTTTAGAAACAAGAAAACAATCAAAAGGAGGGTCCTAGGACAGGACACACTATAATAGAATCCCTCTCCTGAGTCTCACTTCATTACACCCGTTAGCTGCTCTGCTTGCCTCAGTATTTGGAGACACAGCTATGGGACAGAGAAGTTTCCTTCACCTCGTTTCTCCTTCAATTTACACAGGCTTAACGTAACCATGGACATGGTATCAAGGACAAATGAAGGAAAAAAAGAAGTGAGGGATGAAGTAGGGAAAAAAGATCAGATGATAGTGAAACCATTTATTTTTTTGAATGTTCTAGTTTCTCATTCTCCGCACTGTCACAAGCTAAGGCCAGATTTTAAACTGGTCTGTAGCCCCAAAGGGCTCAGGGTACAAACAGCACAAGGGCTTACCAGTTTTGGGTCGAGCCTTCTCCTGCTCCCGAAGCCGCAGTCGCTCTTGGTGAATCTGGAGCCCGGTCATGAGCTGGTACTCCGGGGGCTCTGTGCTGGCGTTCCTCTGAACCAGTCTCAGTTCTCGCTCGTCCATCAGTCTAATCACATCGGCTCGGTGCATGTTTCCCAAATCATTGCCCTTCTCGTCAAAGACATGAATAATTCGCTCATGAATTTTTCTTCCGACGTTACTGAAAGCTGTTTCAGTCTTCGTTTTCTTTTTTCTTTCATGCTGGGGGTCTTCAACAGTGCTGAAAGCTTCTGTATGAATTAAATAGGACAGTCTTGGGGCAGCAGCAGTAAGAGACAACTGTGTGGGTGCTGTCTTTTGCACAATGTGTTTACCAAGACATCTAACGCAATTAGTGTCCGTCTTTATGGTTTGTAGCGTTAATCTCTTTAGAAAAAGTGCAGCCATCCTAAGAAAGCAGTGAAAAAAAAAATAATTAAAACTGGTTAGGGCCAGCAGGTGGCCTGGTGGTTAAGGTGCTAGATCCCATATGGCCAACTCTGCAGTTTGAGTCCCGGACCCAGCAGCTTGAAGAACACACTGGGGATGTGCATATTCATACCCAATGTCCCTATAGCCAAAAGCAAAAAAAAAAAAAAAAAAAAAAAAAAAAAGAAAAAACAACTGGTTATTCTATAGTCTGATACCATGGTACAGGCAGAGCATGTGAGGCTGCAAAGTCCAGATCATCTGTAATCTCCATCTCATGGAAATTCAGCCCTCTGGAAAACCAGACCCATGCAGAGGAAACTCACATCAAAGTGGATACTGGGTGACCCCAGCCAGACTCACTCACGGTGGTACTGCTCCCCATACAAGAAGTTGTTATGAGATTAAACCAGACATGCGCAGTGCTTTGGTTTTGCATTTTTTATTTACATACGCACGATCCCATCTGACTGTCTTCCCCATGCATCTTGTAGTACCAACTTCAAAAGCAAATATCATCCTAAGGGTTTGTATATAAGTATGTAGTATGTAAACTGCTTGGTGATCAATTAATAAACTTTTTAATTATTTTTTATTCATCATCATTTTTTTTTTCAATTTGACCACAGAGCAACAGAGAGAGCAGGAAAGTGAGAAAGCAAGCCTCCAAGCCCAGCACTAGAACCATGGTCAGCCATGTGGGAGTCCAGCGCCTCAATCACTATGCCACCTGCTGGCCCCACTACATAAACTTTTAATGTAATTAACTGTTGACAATTTATCACTTATCTGATGGTATACAAACAATGAGGACACTATTATGGAAAAGGGGACGCTCCCAAAGGGAACTGACAAACAGACTCAGGAAGTACCTGATATAAATCAAACTGCTGACCTCATTCACTATACAGACCATTCTCAAGGTAAGGAGGTAAGGGAGCATAGGCATGTCCAGGCACACCCCACTTTACTGCCCTTCAGACGCTGAAGGTTGTGACAGTCCTGCATCAAGGAAGTCCCTCAGTGCCAATAGCATGAGCTTGCTCCATGTCTCCATATTCCATTTTGGTAATTCTTGAACTACTGCAAACCTTTTCGTTATTTTATGTGTGGTGATCTGTGATCAGTGATTGCCGATTTTACTACTTCACTGTTTTGGAGTGCCACAAACCACACCCATAGAAGACCTTGAGCTTAATCACCAAACACTGCCTGTTCTGAGTGTCCACCGACAGGCCATTCCTCCATCTCTCTCTCTCCCCGCTCAGGTCTCCCTATTCCCTGACACAATAATCCTGAAATTAGGCCAATTAATAACCCTACAATGTCCTCTTAAGTGGTCAAGTGAAGAGTTTTCACACCTCTCACATTAAATCAAAAGCTAGAAATGATTAAGCTTGGTAAGGGAGACATGTCAAAAGCTGAGATAAGCTGAAAATGAGGCCTCATGCACCAAACAGCCAAGCTATGAATGTAAATGAAAACTCCTTGAAGGAAATTAAGAGTGCTACTCCAGTGAACACATGAATGATAAAGTGAAAAAGCCCATCGCTGATATGGAGTAAGTTTCAGTGGTCTGGGAAGGAGGTCAAGCCAGCCACAGCATTCCTTTAACCAGGGCAGGTTCTAACTCTCCAGTTCTATGAAGGCTGAGAGAGGTGAGGAAATGGCAGAAGAAAGGTCTGAAGCTAGCACAGGTGAGTTCAGGAAGTTTAAGGAGAGGAACCATCTTTGTAACAGAAGTGCAAGGTGAAGCAGCCGGTGCTGATGCAGAAGCTGCAGCGAGTTATCCGAATGTGCCTAAGGTCATGGATGAAGCTGGTTACACCAAACAGCAGATTTTCAAGGTGACAAAACAGCCTTTTATTGGAAGAAGATGCCATCTAAAATGTTCCTAGAAGTCAATATCTGGCTTTAAAGGTCACACTGACTCTCTTGTTAGAGACGAATACAGAAGCCAACGCTCATGTACCAATCCCCAAATCCTAAGGCCTTAAGAATTATGCTAAATCTACTCTGCCTGTGTTCTGTAACTGGTGCAACAAAGCCAGGATGACAGCACATCTGATTAGAGCGTGGTTTATTGAACAGTTTAAGCCTACTGTGGACACCTGCTACTCTTAAAAAAAAAAAAAAAAAGAGTCCAGCCAGTGGCATGCTGGTTAAGGGAGGCCAACCATGGTTCAAATCCTTGTTCCACTGCCTTGAAAAACATTCTGGACATGTGCGTGTGTGTCCAAAATCCTGACAGGATGGAGAAATGGAGGACCAGGGATTCCAGTGTGGCCACACCCCATTGAAGGGTTCTTTCTCCCCCTCTCTCTCTCTGGAAAGTGTATGCACCCTCTAGCAATTAAAAAAGTCACTGCATTTATTACTGCCAGGTGCATTATCTGCTTCTTTGCATATCTGTTCATAATCTCTCCTCACTGGAATGTAAGCTCCATGAGGCCACAGAACTAGTTCGTTTTATTCACTGCTGCATTCCCAACACGGTGCCTAGAGCTGGTCTCAATGTGGACATGCTGAATGAACACAGGACCAAAGAGAATGGCCAAGGAGGTATGGTGGGACCAGCCAACCTTTATGCCTTTAGACATCAATACACACACATGCTGGTAGGCAATACTCATTCTGTCTTTTGCTGGAGTTCCAAATGCCTGCTGGCCTTTGGGGGATCTGCAGCCAGATGGTTCATCCACAGCAAACGAGATGAGTTAGCAACTTCTGAGTTGGGGGTTCTAGCTGCAGATGTTGTAAAGGCTCTAAGGTGAGAATGGACTGGCTTTTAAATAGCTGAGATACTGTGCAATAAAAAGTTAGATCTTTGTCAGTAAAGGAAACCCCTAAACTGAAACATAAAAATCTGAAGAGATCAGAGAAGTTTTTGGTTTTGTACCATTTATCATCAGAAAGATAGGGTAGAAAGATGGCATCAAGTGCCCTGTTTCACTAAGTCTTCTTGGCGTATCCAAGTGTCTGATGCTAATGGACCACAGCTCCTGTTCTAGAAACCTGTACAACTTCATGTATAAAACCACAGTGTCATTCTTCCTAAAGTTTCTATCAGCGACAAGGATATCGAAATTATCACATGTAAGGTTATGTTACTAATTATGTTACATATATTACATATATGTATATGTAAATAATTTAATTATGTAATATATAATTTAGTTTGTCAGCATGTATATGTAATATATAATGTATATAATTATACTATGTAATTATTCATAATATAATATATTTTTATGTAATATATAATGTAATATAGATAATGTGTATAAGTATACTTAAGTATGTATCTTTTTATGGATAAAAGTTAGTGCTACTGTGCCCTATTTAACAAATTATTAACATATAAAACAGAAAACATCTCAAACTGTAGAATTTTTTTCAAATAAGTAAGCAAATAAAAAGCTAGACCCAAGAAAAAGATGGCCAGAAATTTATGAAAACTCTGGTTATGTGAAATTCCCCTATTCTTCCTTATTATCATTATTTCTCAAGTTTTTTTATAAGGAAGTGTCATTATTATTGTTGTTGTTATTTTTTGATTTGCTATAGGGCACATGCTCTCACTAGAGAGATATGGGGAAGAGGGAACAGTGAGAAAGTACCTCCCAAGGGGGATGACCACACTTAAATCCTTTATCCTCCATTCTCCTCTTGGGATTTTGGGGCATGCACGCACATGTGCCTGGAGTGTTCTCCAAGCCTCTGGGTCCGGGACTCGAGCTGCACTGGCCGTGTGGAATCCATCTACCTTAACCACTTTGCCACTGGCTAGCCAAAAAATTCCTAATTCTAAAATGTATTAGAAAAAATTTCAAAGATGTACAGAAAGGATAGTAAAATAAACAATGGGTGGCCAAACTTATTTAATCTTTACCCCTAAACTATCTCACTCCCTATCCTCCATGAACTACTTTAGTTAGTCCTAGTTTATGAGTGAATACTTAACTATGCTTCTCTAAAATGTACCCATGTATCTTTTCAGTAATCATAACAAATTATCCCAACTGATAATCATTCCTTTACGTCATCAAATATCCAGTTTTCAGGTTTCCCTGACAGTATAATTTTGTTTACATTTCATTTACAGTTTGTCAGCATGACAAGACTTGCGCTACTCAAATTTCTGATAAAAATTAAGGGACAATGAGTATACTTCATTCTAACATACTGAGTATACAAAAATATATGAGGAAGAAAGATCCTTTGCCACAGCTCACACGATAATTACCTAACTCCTTACTTTGACTATAAAACTGGTGACTGGTAACTAAATACAAAGAACTAAACATTTATCCTACCTTTTTAGGAAGAACTGTAATCATCCCAGCCGATCAATAGGTCTTCTTTAGACAATGGCAGCTAATAAGTGTAGAAGAAAAAAATCCTCTCCAATGAAATCACTGATTCAGGCAAAGATGGATGAAAAAACCGATTAGGTAGCAAACTGACAAGAAAGCGAGGTATTCACATGGTAGGAAAGGTCACCCACAGATTACTTCCAGATTAAAAAGGGAAAAACACACTGTGCCAAGGAGCCCGCTGGCTGTTGGCATCATAACCGACGGTGAGACTCAGCCTCACCAATCAATGGTGGGACAACCTGATGCCTCGGTCACTCCTCCTGAAGTGGAGCAACATCAAGTGCATGAAGTCTTCGAAGAAGAAGCCTTGCCAATAAAGCTTACCCAAAACGTGAGGCAGCTTCTAGACATAGCTTCCAGTTTCCAGGGACCAGACTGAGAGAGTGACAAATTAAATAAGGAAAATTTCTGACAAATCCAGATGTCCAGATTGCTGGAGAAGACAACTGGTTTGGTGTCTAAAAAAGTTAATGTCACTGGGAATGAAAAAAGAAGGCTATTCTTTTTTTTTTCTGTAGAGGGTACATGTGCTTGCCAGAGACAGAGAGGGTGGGAGAGGAGGAATGGTGCCAATCCCTTCTCCATCCGTTCCTCCCCTCAGGATTTTGGACACTCATGCACACATTCCCAGCATGTTTAAGTTAATGGGTCTAGAACTTGAACCCATGTGGGACCTGGCTGTCTTAATCACCAGGCCATGAAGCCAACTTGGAAAAAGCTACTCTTGAAAAAAAAAAAAAAAAAAAGCAAGGAGATACCATTAGAAAATGCAATGTCTGAAAAAAAAAGTGGCTGAAAAGTACATGACTATATTTGCCGTTTTAAAATCTAGTTTCCTATTAACGAACACCTAGGCTGTTTCTAGTTTTGGGCTATTATTATTGGGTTGTTGGAAAAGTCATGGTATATTTTTGCATGGCTAAATCACGACGTTACCAATAACCCAGTAAGAAAGCTGTTTGAACATTCTTGCCCTCCCCAAATGTAAATAAATGATTACTGCTCCAAAGGACAGTCATATTCCTCTTAGGATATATTATTTTGTATTCTTCTGGAGATACTGATAGCATAATTGAAGCCCAACATCAAATCCACCTACAGCTCTCTCCATATCCACTGTTAGCACCCAGGCTTAAGTCATCTTCCATCTTTGGATTCCCGCCAGTCTCCTAACTGGGCTCTCAGTCCAATTCTACAAGCGCCTCTCTCCACTGCCCTGCTGTCACCACACCCAGGGCCCTCTCCACCTCGAAACTGTTTAAACTGAGTTTTAAAGACCTACAGTTTCAGCAGGTTCCCCTCTCCAGACTCTCTGCGAAAACCATGCTGGCCATTCAGTTTTCTGGAATAACCGTACTCTTCTCTTGATTTCGGAATCGTCAGATCAGTCTACAGCATCTTTCGGAACATTCTTGTTTAGTTCCTTACCACAATCACAATTTTGTGGCTACATGACTATTGCCCTCCCTCAGTGGACCGTAAACTCCATGAAGCAGGGAACAGATCTATGTATGCATTACTGTGTGCCTGCTATCATAAACAGTAATTGGAATTTCGGATGCTTCCTTCCGAACTCTACTTTCCTTGGAGAGCTTTCCTAACACGTACTTGGCTTCTCAGTTAAGAAAACTTCTCTCACTCTGTTCAAGACCTTTACGCCATGCAGCTTACTAAATGATAAAAGGTGAAGAAAGGCATCCCACAGTCACTTCGCGACGTTCCCGAGCAACCTTATGCGTCTCCCAGCCAAGCTGGGACAGGAGTGCCCTCTGCCCAGCTCCCCCGCGAGCGGAGCCAGGCACCCGGCCGCAGCCAGCGCTTCCGGGCGGAGCTGCCCCAGCCCAGAGAGGAAAGCGGCGGCCACGCCCACCCCCAGGACCCGGCCTACGGCGCGCCGCGGGCAGGGACGAGGCGTAGAAACCACTGCGTGCGTGCGTACGTGCGTGCGTGCGTAATGCGGGAATGGAGGGGCGGGGCGAGGAGAAGGTGAGGCCTGCGCGGGTTCTAGGTCAGGTGTCTCTGGGAAGCTCCGGCAGCGACCTGGACCGAAAACGGCTTTACAGCCCGGCAGGACCTCTGGCTCGGCAGCAGGGCCTACCAGGCCTCTCCGCCCTCCGCCTGGCAGGACAGGGTGACCCTAATCTTCCAGGGACGTGGCCCGGTGCAGTGCCTCTTCCCCCTTTGGCACGTCCCCTAAGATCATGTCCACATGCCCATGGTCGCCTCATCGCTCTGCGCCCCTGGCCTTTTACCGTACCTTGCGGAGGTCAGCGGTTGAGCAGGTGTGGCGGAAAAAGCCTGTAAATGGGCACCTCAAAATACCCTTTCGCTCTCCGTAGTGGGCGGGGCTTCAGCCTGCGTCCTTTAAAGGAAAGGCGACGTGGGGAACGGAGGACCTTCAGCTGGTGG
Organism: Tupaia belangeri chinensis; assembly: GCF_000334495.1. Taxonomy (NCBI): domain Eukaryota; kingdom Metazoa; phylum Chordata; class Mammalia; order Scandentia; family Tupaiidae; genus Tupaia; species Tupaia belangeri. Next base: position 195,243 of record NW_006203897.1, read on the forward strand.
CGTAAACTCCGATCAGAAGTGCCGGAAATGCAGAGGTCGCGGGGAAGTTCCTGAGAACAGGCTCTTGTTGCTGCAGAGATGGGATGAACACTTAATGTGCCGAGTGTTTGCGGCAACCAGAGCATCCCGCCCAATAGTTACGTTAACGCCGATCTCAGTGGAGCTGAATCTTACATTAGGGCCTGTAGAGAGCGTCCTTAGTGTTCTAGTAAAATATTCCGTAGTGTCCTTTTATGATCTTTGTGAGTTGGGGGTCATTGTCCCCGATTTACAGGCGATCGCACAGACTCAGAAAGCAAAAGGCTTCCTTTGGTTCGCAGGTAACACAAGACTGGCTGGAGCCTGGTCCCAGATCTCTATGGGCCCCCGAGCGCGGGCTCCTCTAGATAAAACGGTGATGAACCGGCGTGTCAGGCTCAAGTCATGCTGAAATTGGGAGAGGCTCTAGAAGGTCGTCAGTTTTATGAAGCGTAACAAATCCCGAGTCTCTAGTTTGCCCAGAGTCAGGGCGGAACCAACTGTAAACCTCAGGTGCAGTTCTGTACCGCTGGATTCCCTGGGCGGTCTGGATCCCTGGGCCGCCAGGCTGCCAATAGCTGTGCCCTCCATCGGGTGCTGGTGTTAGCCACCTGCTCCCGTCTGCTTCTTCAATAGGAAAAGGCTCAATGGCAGAGCGAGAATCTGCAGTCGTGATTTAGTAAAGCCTCCTCATCTGGGAATAGTTTCATTCCTCATAGGAAAGGAAATTATAACATTCATTGGCTACTTGTAGTCCAGTAGGACACTGTCTTATTTAATTCTCATTAAATAACTCCTTGAATTCATGCTGACCACTTTTATTTCAGGTAAGAAAACCAGTTCAGCCATAAATATCTAGACAGCAAAGACCAGGTCTCCCTTTTCTCTCCGAATCCACAGCGCCTGGCGCATTACTGCCACTGTCAAGATAGCACAAGGAGGGACCAGCAGATGGCATAACTGTTACATCGCTGGACTCACATGCAGCCCACAAGGGTTCCAGTCCCAGACCCAGTTGCGTTTACACCAGGTGTATGTCCGTGCATGCCCAAAGTCCAGAGAGAATCAAGGAGAAGGGGTTGCCCTGTAGCCATTCTCCCCCAGGGGGATGATTTCTGGCTTTCTGTCTCTCTGTCTCTGGTCAGTGTGTGCTCCCTATAGCAAAAATCTGAAGAAAAAAAAAGGCACAGTGATAGACCCTGAGACAATTCTTATATGTGGCCCAAAGTTCAGATCTGCACATTGGCCGTTTTCAAGTTAAACAATAAGAAGATTCATTTGATTCTACCCAGATTACTCCTTACTACAAAGATATGTGTATTTGTTTGGTGTAGATGTGGGGACAGAGTGAGTAACACAGTACCTTGGGAAGTGGAGGTGCTCAGCAATTAGAAGTGCCCGCATTTGTTATTGGATTTACCCACGTACCACACATTGTTCTAAGCAGTAAACATGTATCAAGGTATTTAACCCTCAGGACAAGGTTATGAGCTAATTTCTATTACCATCCATTTCACAGATGAGGGTACTGAAGCATTAAGTAAGTGATTTGCTCAAGGTCACACAACTAGTACCAGAGTTAAGAGTTGAAAACAAAACAACCCGGGCAGCCTGGTGTCAGGGTCGGTGCTCTGAATCCTAAAAGTTCCTTGATGCTGCTAGACTAGAATGAGTGACACAATGGAGTGACAGGTCTGAAAATACTGAAGAAAATGAGTAAAAGTAATGGAAGCATTGGACCAGCAGGTGTTGTAGTGGTTGAGGTGCTGGATGCTACACGGCCCACTCCACAATTCAAGTCCCAGACCTGGCAGCTTGAAAAACTGACCAGGTGCATGCACGTGCGTGCCCAAAGTCCCGATAGGTGAATAAGAAGAAGGAATTGTGATGTGACCATCCCCTTGGGGTGGTGGTGGTGGGGTGATTTCTTATTTACCCTCTCTCTCTGGAGAGTGCACACAGTCTATGGGAAAAAAAAATTCTTAAAGTAATAAACCTGTTTAATACCCACCTAACGACCTAAGGAAGTGATGAGTTGAATAAATTCACACCCAGTAATCACTGGTAAGTGACAGACCTGCCAGCCTCCCCTCTGAGGCCCTTTTTGAAGGTGTATATACCTGGACTCAGGGTTTTGGGAAACTTTCCAGACTGCCATTCTGCTATTGTCACATGACTCAACACCTCCAAGCTAGGGCGTTAGTGTTTCCGAGAGGAGACAAGCAGAACAGGATGGTGTTATAGACGTGCCCTCCCGTGGAACTCTGCCTTGACTTCCAGCTGAAATAGGTGTGCCCACTTATAAAGAATCATTGAGAGCCTTGGGCTCAGCCTGGTGGTAGCAGGCTGAAGACTTTGAATAAAGACATTAAAGCTGGTGACGTTCGCTCGTTCAGGACCCCATCCCACACTTAAGGCCTCTACTTGCTGAGGCTCGATGTTTAGTTTGGAGAAGAAATGTTACTATGCCACTAATCTGTAAACTGACCCATTACGTTTATAAAAGAGGTCTCTTGCCCCCAGTAACCAATTGTTCATACACACACACACACACACACACACACACGTATTTTGGAGAGAGATTTTAGCTACAGGGCGTATGTGTTCTCTGGAGAGACAGAAAGTGAGGGATCTCCCAGAAGGGATGGCCATGCAGCAATTCCTTTCTGCTCTGTTCTCCTCTCAGACTCTTGGGCACACATACACATAAACATGCTCCTGGCATGAGTTTTAAGTTGTTGGGTCCGGGATTTGAAGCAATTGCTATGGTTTCTAACTGTAATCTACCTAAATTGGGTTATTGGAAAAGTCTTGACACATTTTGTATAGAAAAATATAAAAAAAGAGTCATGACTTTTCGGATGACCCAATAAATAAAAGTAACCCTGGTGACTCTAAAACTGATATTTCACTACTTAGGAATCTCCATGTCAATTTCCTTTTTTTTCTCTCTTCTTTTTTCTTTCTTTTTTTTTCTTTTCTTTTTCTTTGAAAAATTTTTTTTAGTGAGGTTTTTCCTGTAGGGCACATGCTCTTGCCAGAAAAAGAGAGAGACAAAGAGACAGAAAGCGAGAAATCACTCCCCGGGGGGATGGCCACGCCGCAATCCCTTCTCCTCCATTCTCCTCTCGGGATCTTGGGCACGCATGCACATGCGCTGGGCATGAGTTTAAGCCACTGGGTCTGGAACTCGAACCGCGGTCGACTGCGTGGGAGTCCAGGAACATAGCCATTACGCCAACTGCTGGTCCCTCCATGCCCATTTCTATGGCAGGTCGGTGAACTCTCTCACTCAATACATACATTGGTGTTTTGCTCTGGTGAAGAATTGTTGGAAATATCCTGTCCCTCTGCTTACCTGTTGGCTTTTTTTTTTTTTTTTTTTTTTTGGAGAGATTTTTGCTATAGGGCGCGTGCGCTCGCCAGACAGACAGAGAGAGACATTAGAGACAGAAAGCAAGAAATCACCCCCCAGGGGGGAAGGTCACGCCGCAATCCCTTCTCCTCCATTCTCCTCTCGGGATCTTGGGCACGCACGCACACGCACCCGGCGTGAATTTTAAGCCACCCTTGCTTTTTGAAACAGAGGCCTGTGAGACTCAGTTGCCTAGCCCAGAGTCATCTGAGGGTCCACAAGGCAATTATCTTAGGGGTGATTTCTTGTAAAAATTAATATTAGGCTATGTTTTTCATAATGTCACAATGATTGTAACAGTAAATTTAAAAAGCTAACCTTATACTAGCCAAAATCCTGGGGTTATTTTGAGTTTTAGCCACATGCTGTGAACCCTGTGTTAGCTCATATCATTCTCCAACTGATGTTCATGGTTATAGTTTATTTATATATCCCTCTCCCTCCATAAGATCATACAGTCTTCAGGGCAGTGTTGTTAAAATAGGCAATTGGGTTGGCTGCTGTGGCAGTGGTAACAATGGTCCATGATGCAGAGGCCACATGGGGAGATCCTAGGTTCACACCTTAGATTCTTCCCGTGCACATGACAACATGGATCCACGATCTAGGCAGGCTGAGGCTGGGGGTGGGTTGCAATGTGAAGACCCTATTGGAAATCTCTCTCTCTCTCTCTCAGAAATAAACTTTTCTGAAAAGAGTATTTTTAAAATAGGATTGCGGTGTATTATATATGAGTTCCTATGTAGTGCCAACTAAATCTATGTATGAGAGCTATTGTCTTCAGTGGGGGTACCGCTGTCATTATGGTGCCAGTTAACTAGCTGAGGGGCCTGTACTCTCTGATTTACATTCATAGGCTTGTCAAAGGGACACAGAAATCAAGGTGGACTAGAGGGTAGGCTGAGTGCTATGTAACGCATTCAAAACTTCCCCAAGGTACTCAGCCCAATTCCGTGTTATTATACAAAACTACTAAAGCTAGAAGCCTTCTTATTTAATTTCTCCCATTGATCTTCGGGCAAGGCTGTGATTAATCCACTCCAAGCATCTTAATATCCATGTACTTTAGAAAACAAAACAAAACAAAAACTCCAGATACACCTGTGACCGTGGGGACCAGCACAGGTTGGGTGTGGGCCTGGTGCAAGATGCCAGTGCCACAGCTACCTGAGTGTGCAGGGGCAACGGAGCATTTCCAGCCATCCTTTGTGCATCACCAACTGTAGAGTGAATCCCAGTAAGAAGCAGAAACAAAGATCCCAAGAACATGTCAAGAACAGTTCTGTCCCAAGAAGAGCTCTGAGGATGATTTTGCCTTCTGTAGCCAAATTGCTTGGAAGAGAAAATGAGTTAGCTAAAGGCTTATCCAAAAGGAAATATTGGGGGAATCAGCAGTTAGCGTAATGGCTATGTCGCTGGACTCCCACGTAGTCGACCGCGGCTCGCGTCCCGGACCCGGTGGCTTAAAACTCACGCCGGGCACGTGTGCGTGCGTGCCCAAGATCCCGAGAGGAGAATGGAGGAGAAGGGATTGCGGCGTGACCATCCCCCCTGGGGGGTGATTTCTCGCTTTCTGTCTCTATGTCTCTCTCTCTGTCTGTCTGGCGAGCGCACGCGCCCTATAGTGAAAATCTCTCAAAAAAAAAAAAAAGGAAATATTGGAATGACAAAACAGCATCTAAGACTTTCAGTCCTGGAGTTGTTCCAGTCCCCGTAACAACCGGGAATGGAGTGAATAAAAAAATCCTGGAAGAGTCACCTGGGATGCTTTTGATCTTACATTTAAAGAAAATCCATCTTCTCAATATTGGGAAAAAGTGACAGGAAAATAGAGGAAAACTCTGTGCAGTACTTAAGGGAAATGAAAAACTTAATAAAGAAATTGAACAAAAGGATGGTGGAATTGCCTGCCCGAAAAAGAAATGATAAAGGATTGGCAGAAGTAGCAGAATGTGTTTAGTACACGGCAGAGGCCATGATAGAGAGACTGAAAGATGAATCTCTGGAGAACTTGGAATCATCAGATAATTGGGGATTTGTTCTGGAAGAGGAAACTGGTGAGGATCCTGAAGTGGAAGACTCTAAAATTGGCACATGTACCGAAAAAAAATTGTATCTTCCACTACAGGTGCAAAACCATATACAAAATTCATTACTATTTGACTCTAGAGAAATACACTGCCAGAGTTTACCTCCACTATAGTTCTTTGTCGCAGAGTAAATACCTACATAATGCAAACGCTGGAATGAAACTTCCTTGTTTGAATCCTGGCATCCTATTATTGTATTGATATACAAATACTCTGTATTTTTTAGCTACGATGTTTTATATCAATAGCAATTTCTCAGTTGTCAGCTATGACTTGTGTGTACCATACATAAACTTCAATTTCCTATTGAAAAAAAGCAAAAACTAACAAACAAGAACACTCCAGGCAAGGAGATTTAGCTCCTCATTTCAATGTTTTGTAGGACTTGGGAATCTTTTTCTTGATGAAACCTAAATCCATTATGTTGCTCCAGAGGCTGGTTTCCCAATAGGAAACATCTGGTGACCACATCTGTGTTATGACCCTTCATGTGCTCTCAAACTATTATTAGATTCAGAATACAATTTTTTTTCACCATGTGTAAGATTTCCCATAATACTAAGCTCCAGATTGATCATTTCTCTTGTCAAAAACTGATGGCGCTGGGAACCAGCAGTTGGCGAAATGGCTATGCCGCTGGGCTCCCACGTAGTCGACCGCAGTTCGCGTCCCGGGCCCAGTGGCTTAAAACTCACGCTGGGCGTGTGTGCGTGCGTGCCCAAGATCCCGAGAGGAGAATGGAGGAGAAGGGATTGTGGCATGACCATCCCCCCGGGGGGTGATTTCTTGCTTTCTGTCTCTATGTCTCTCTGTCTGTCTGTCGAGTGCACATGCCCTATAGCGGAAAAACAAACAAACAAACTGATGGTGCCAATTATTAAAACGTGGTGTGTTTCTTGTGAATGAGCAAAATAAGTTTGCCTAAAATGAGTGACGAATTGTAATGAACCTCTGAAAAAAGCTGTCATGTCTGCTAAATAAAAGAGTATTTATACATGGAAATTCCATTTATCTTCTGTGAAAAGTCTCTCGTGCAACTGAATGAAGCAGAAAACAGGTTCAGAATCTCCCTCGGAAAAGCAATGGAGCCACATGCTGACATTTTTAAGATATTGACTTTGGGTCTTTTCAAAAGACTTCATGAAAATAATTTTCATTACCATTGGGGACATCGCGCAGAACCCTTAAGAGCTAGTACGTGGAACCCTACAAAACACTCAGTCTTTACTTCTACGTAAGTCAAACGAAACAGGATCAAGTTATTAGTTAACATTTCACATTTAAAATGCAACCCAATCCTGTTTTTAAACACTCATGTGGGATCTTCTAGCTAGCAGGCTATTTAAGGAAGGCAGGACTGACAGCAAAAATATGTCAGTTATAAAACAAATTTGCACTCTCCCTGTTTCCCATCTTTGAGGCAAATGGAATGAAAGACAAATGATCCCATTTTGGAAGTTCCCTCAGATGCGGAGCCCTGCAAGCTTACTGTATAGGGAAGACTTTCCACTGTACATTGGAGTCATTGTTTTGCTGTTTTCTCCCCTGAAAGTTGCTAGGTTCCGCTGCAAAGATGTTAAAGGCTGCTTTGTTGGCAGCCTAGGACGCATCCATGACCTTACCAAAGTGGAAGTGAAAGCTCTCAGTTTTTCTTCTTTCTTTTTCTTTTGCAACAGTAAATCTACTAATTTTACAGTCAGTTGAACAGCAATAGATTAATTTGTGTAAAGTCTGCATTCACAAAGAAAACCTGAACTTCAGTGGCTTGAATGCCTGAAACTGCAGCTTGGTAGTTGATGGTTAGACACTCTTACAACTTGCTCTGGAAGGATGCAGGCAGTCCACTGTCACCTGCTTCTCAGCACAGGTGCTGACCCCTCGGTCGACTCGGGGCCTCCTGCCGGGGTAGCAGGAAGGCTGGGCCTTTGTATGCCACAGAGAACTTTTTTCCAATGGCTGGGCCAGTAGCAGCCACAGGAAGCAGAAGAAAGAAGAGGTTAAGGGCCGCCGTAAGGGTCAGAATGGGTTAAATTTAGTTAACATCAGAGGTTATAGCTTTTAACAAGAGCTTCAAGAAAACTTATTCGTAGATGCAATTTGTTTCTTCTTTGTCAACCATTATTATTTTTTTTAACCCTATTGATAGTGACAGCTTAACAAAGTTATTATATGCTAGAGGTTTTCATCCTTTAGAGAAAAAAGAACAGTGCTTCTAAAAAGAGATGCAGGTGGAGGACTTTATAAAGCTTCCATGATTTTCAAATTGGGAGCTTTAAAATAGGCTCCCTGCTTGGCTAAGTCAAAAATAACCTGTGAGGGATATTGAAAAAAATCGCCATTAGAAATGGAGGAATGTGTTAGCAGTCAGATGCAGAGGCTGAACTTCTAGAAGATTCTTTGTATTTTTCTTGCAGCCATCCTGGTATGGTTGTCCTAGTTTTTATTCAGAATTACCAAAGAGGTCTCCTCTTAAGTTTCCATGAATGTTTTCCTTTATAGGAGAAATACTTGGCAGAACTAGTCGTTATTGTGTTTCTATTTAAGCAGGAGATGGCTTCAGAGTTCTGCATACATGCTTCTCACTTACAGTTCTGTTACGCCACAGTTTCTGTTCAAGGACTGAACTGTTACGGAAATTGGTTTTTCAGAAGAGAGTGGTGTAAACTCCACAAATGTCAGCTTATCTAGAATGATATTGAGGGTCTTGTGTCATGCTAGGCCAGTGTGTTATTTAGCTGCATTTCTCTGTTAATAAGAGACCTGACTTTTATTTTAAAGAATTATTTTATCTTAGGGATCAGTGGATGGCATAATAGTTATGTCGCTGGACTCCCATGTGGCCAACTGCAGTTTGAGTCCCATATCCATTGGCTTGAAAAATCACACCAGGCGAGTGTGTTGAGTGCCCAAGATCCCAGGAGGAGAATGGAGAAAGGATTGTGGTGTGGCCATCTCCCCAGCAGATGATTTCTCACTTTCTGTCTCTCTGTATGGTGAATGCGCACACCCTATAACAAAAATCTCTCCCTATAATATATATATATATGTGTGTGTGTGTATATATATATATATATATATATCTTCAAGTTGCTATAGGACATATGTACTCACCAGAGAGAGAGACACATAGAGCCATAGAGAAAGAGAGAGAGAAAGCGAAAAACCAAGCCACCAGGTCTGGGATTCGAACTGGGATCAGACATGTAGGAGTCCAGCACCTTATCACTCTACCTGCTCATCCTGAGGCTTGACTTTTTAAGATGAGTTTTGTACATTCATTAGCTGAGGTGTTTTGTGATGATCTTGGGTTGCAGAGCCTTGCTTTCTACCTGGTAGTGAGCAAGCTAAAGGAAACCTGCACTCTCGGTGTTGGACTACGGAATTGCATTGTAAACCATCTCTGTTTCAGGTATGGTGAAGACTCATGGAATTAGTATTGGGGAAATAAGGTGCTTTGTATGAGGGAATGTCCAGATACCTAAGCTTATCTCTCAGATGAACACAAAATAAATTTTTAAAAAGTTTGCCAGAGGGTGTATGTGCTCATGAGACAGAGAGAAAGAGAGAGAGAGAGAGAGAGAGGGAGAGAGGTAAGCAAGAGCATCCTTCCCTGCAGGGGGCATGGCCACACCACAATCTCTTGTCCTCTATTTCTCCTTTCTTTTGTGATGTTGGGCATGCACACATATATACCCAATGTGTTCTTCAACCTGCTGGGTCCAGAACTTGAACCACAAAGTCAGCCATGTGGGATCCAGCTCCCTTAACCACTACACCACCAGCTGGCTCCAAAACTTTTTTATTATTTTGTTTTTCACGTTTTTGCCATAGGGTGCATAGTTAGCCAGAGAGAGACAGAGAGGGAGAGAAAGTGAGAAATCACTCCTCCCACCCCAGGAGGGGATTGTCACACCACAATCCCTGCTCCTCATTCTCCTCTCAGGATTTTGGGCACATACACACATATGCCTAGCACAATTTTCAAGCTGCTGGGTCCAGGACTCGAACTGTGGTCAGACATGTGGGAGTCTAATACTGTAACTACCATGCCACCTGCTGGTCCCAAAACTTCTTTATTCTTACCATTTTGAATAAAAGTACTTAATAATGCATTAAAATCTTTCTCACTTTCTGATATAATACTTGATATAATACTATTTTTTTTTAAAAGAACAGAGGGTTTAATTCTGATCATACATTATTGTATGGTCACACCTGTATTAGTAAGTGCCACTACACTACATAGCTCACACTGACATGGTTTTTAATTTGCAGTTCTGTTTTTTAAAATAATTATTTGTTATACATTTATTAATTTACTTATTTATTTATACCAGAAAGGGACAGAATGAGAGAGGGAGAGAAAGTGAGAAAGCAAGCCACCAGGTTTGGGACTTGAACCGCAGTCGTCCATATGGGAGTCCAGTGCCCTTAACCACCATACCACCTGTTGGCCACAATTCTGTTTTTTTTTTTTTTTGAGAGTTTTTTTTCTTATTGGGCATGTATGCTTACCAGAAAGACAAAGAGATACAGAGAGATAGAAAGCGAGAAATCACCCCCCAGGTGGGATGGCCATGCCGCAATCCCTTCTTCTCCATTCTCCTCTCAGGATCTTGGACGCGCACACACATGCACCCAGCATGAGTTTAAGCCATCGGGTCCGGGACTTGAACTGCGGTTGACTACATGGGAGTCCAGGGACATAGCCGTTACACCAACTGCTGGTCCTAATTTCTTCTGGATTTTAAATGTGAGAGAGAAGTGTGTTTTTAAACTGCACTGAACCTACTTCTAACCAACACTGAACTTGAATTATTGGGTCATCAGGAAAGTCCTGACGTATCTTTCTACACAAAAATGATCATGACTTCTCCAACAACCCAAAACAGAGTCGTAGGAAGTTGGTTCTCTCATGATATAAGCCAGTGCCACATGCACACTCGAGTTCTTCAAGCACACGAGGTGATCTGCAGAGAGTAGAAGGAGAATGAAGTAGACATGAAGAGAAGAGCATGCAGAGAGGCAAGAGGGAGGGGCCCTATGACAATTGAGAGAATGACTTTTATTTTCAACTTTTGAATTCAGGTCCTGATGGGGTTCACTAGTTGTCACTCTGTCTTTCCATAATTTATAGGTGGATTGTGTGTGTTCTTTTTTTTTTTTAGAATTATTTTATTTAACTTTATTTATTTATTTATTTATTTATTTTAATTTG
>NW_006203897.1:206448-216351 GCF_000334495.1 Tupaia belangeri chinensis
TTTATTTATTTATTTATTTTAATTTGACCAGAGAGGAACAGACAGAGAGAGAAAGTGAGAAAGCAAGCTACTAGGTCTGGGACTTGAGTCATGGTCAGCCAGGTGGGAGTCCAACGCCCCTAACCACCACACCAACTGCCAGCCCTTTGTGTGTGTGTTGACTTTCTGTTCATTACAACCATACAATTTTACACCTTTAACTCTCTCCACCTAACACTGTTTAACAGTCAAATGACAGTTGCTATTTCTTATCTAGTTTATACTCTTCTGCCTCTGTGCCTGTTCATGCCCTACCACCTGCCTGGAATACAGTCTCTCAGCCCTGGTCCAGGTACCACCTTGGCAGGAAGCTTCTCTTAAGCTCACCTGGGTGAATTTCTCTCTTCTTTGGATTCCTGTCATTTTGTTCATGTTTGTCCCATGGCATTTACTTTTCTTCGTCTCTTACCTTAATTCCTCGTATACTTGGCATATCCTGCCATGAATACCGTCAGCTCCTTGAAGACAGGGACCATAACTTTATTGGGTTTGTGTTGTCTAGAGTGGCAAGCCTATTGATGTGTACAGTAAGTGTTTGTTGGACAGTCGCAGGCTGCAAAACACTCAACAAAGCCTTTTCAAATGGACTCTGAAATAAGAGTGAGCAGCCTGTCTTTGAATAAAGTGTAAGAGCTTTGGTGCAGGCCTTTGGGTCTTTTGGAAGCTTCCTCTTCCATTTCTGGTTTTGGATTGAGGACACTTGATTTCAAAAATCCACTAGACATTTGCTATAGTTTGTATATGTTGTTCCCAAATTCATATGTTGAGCCATTGTAATGGGATTCAGACTTGATCCAATTATGGTGTTGAAAGGTAGGGTTTTGGGGAGATTAGGATTGAGGTCATTAGGCTGGGGGCCCCATGATTGAGGTCTGTTGAGTTTATTGAGTGGAGAGACACACATGGAACTCAGACCACAGTCTCCTGCCCTCAGTCATGATGTGATGCAGCCAGAAGACCCCCAGGCGTGACTCCACACTATGAGCTGAATAAATCCCTACTCCCTTAAGCCCAGATGCGGGTATTTTCTGTTATTAGCAACAGAATGGCCCAGAACAGTAGTTATACCACAGTATAGGACACAGCTTATCACAATTTTAAACAGAAACTTTAAAAATCAGTATCTTACTTACTGCCACAGTTATATATAGTGACTAAATTAGCAGCACAGAAGGTCTAAAGAGTTTATGAAAAAGTCTCAGAGAAAGTTTTTATTTCATAAAAGAGTAACAAATTAGGTCTTTGGGGAATTTTTCCTTAAGGCACATCCACTTGCTGAGAGAGAGACAGAGAGACAGAAAGCAAGGAGAGAGAGCGAGAGACAGAAAACGAGAAATCATCTCCCCAGGGAGATGACCACACTGCCATCCCTTCTCCTCCATTCCTTCCAGGATCTTGGCATGTACGCATGCGTGCCTGGCATGAGTTTCAAACTGCCAGGTCAGAGACTTGAACAACAGTTGGCATCTGGGAGTCCAGCAATGTACCTGCTATACCATCTGCTGGCCTCCCGAGTTCCTTATGTTAACTACCACTTTATGAACTCTAAGCTGCAACCTACATTTAATATGTCAATCACAAACATGCAGAAAGGTTATTAAATGACCATGTACATGTGACATTGGGCTGACCTTGCTATTCTGTCAGCGAGAGCAGGTCTGGTTCATGACACAGGGGAAAACCCAGGGTCCTCACTTACTTCACTTTCTGCACAATTGACAGGTTTTATTGACTGACTTGAGCAAATTTGGTATTAAGCCTCACAGTCAAAACTAGACATCATAGGGGCCAATAGGTGACACAGTGGTTAAGGTGCTGGACTCCTACGTGGTTGACTGCAGTTCAAACGCCAGACCTTGGGAGCTTAAAAATTAACCTGGGCACGTGTGCCTGCATGCTTAAAATTCCTAGAGGAGAATGGATTGTGGTGTGGCCATCCCCCCCGCCCACCCCCCCCCGGGTGGTGGTGGTGAGTGCATGCTTCCTATAGCAAAAACATAAAAAAAAAGTAAGTTAATAGGAAGAAGACATCCATAAAGTGAATCTATGTGTAATTACAACTGCAACTTTAAATTGTTATTAGGGCAGCCTGCAACTGAGTAATACAGCTAATGAACAAAAAGTGTGTTTGTCTCACGGTATGATACATCACTTATAGGCTATAATCGATAGCCGCTGGCAATTTATCGTACTCCCTTTCACACCGTACCACTGTGTTATGACACACTGCTGTGTGTAAGTCATTTGTGCTAATAGCACTTGAAGTCATAAAGAGTTGCCACTGGTTTTACTTACTTGGCTTCATCTTTCACGATTCAGAATGGATTTGAAGTCCTTGTTTGGTCTCTGGCTCACTTGCTTCTGAATGGTGGTGAAAACAGCTGCGTGCCATCACAGAGACTGAGTCTCACCCCAAACCTGACCGAGATTCTTGCCTACCGTGAGTGGGTGGGGCTGCCCCCAGTGGCTGAGATCTGCTTTCCCAGGCCAAGGCGATGGTGTGATGAAAGGACAAAACTGGCAGTCGCGGTGGCACAGGGGTCGCACAACACTCTGCGATTCTGACCCACATGGAAAATCAGGGTTCAGATCCCAAGATGACTTGCATGCTAAGCCCACATGTGTGTGCGTGCAGTCCCGCCTAGCTGGCAAGGCTAAGGCAAGGATGGCAAGTGTGAGACTCTGGAGAAGGTGCTTGGCTTTCTTTCCCTCTCTCTTTTTCATGAAAGAAAGAAACGTGGGGGGGGGGAACACTGGGGGCCAAGTGGTGGCCTAGCAGTAATGTAAGTAGACCCAGTGGGAAAAGTCCTAGGCTTGTGCCCTGGGCCCTCCCTGAGCATGCTTGGCACACATGCATGTGCCCAGCTCCAGGCTAATTAAGCATGAGGACCCTATTTGGAGGAGGGCCTGTTTCTTTCTCGCTCATGGAAGAAATAAATAAATAAATATATTTAAAAGAAAAAAAAAAACAAAACAGAAAACTGGGGCTGAGAAACATTACCACTGTTATGTAACAAAGAAGGAAACACGGGGCATTAGAGAATTGTAAGGCTGTAGAGAGGCCTGAGAGCTTCATTGCAGCTGGCCGCTTTCTCGGTACAGCACAGGGGTGTGAACCTAGGTCCAGGCAGGAGACTTTGATCTCACTTCAGCTGGCTTGGCCACTTGGTGTTCTGAGTGAGTTCCTATCCTTTGGGTTGAGGGTTCTCAGACTTAACACCTTAGCAACTTAAAGAAATAGTTATTGCACAATTTTCATGACATTTATGTTCCAAAGATGTCATAACTTGGGACCAGTAGCTAGCGTAATGGCTATGTTGCTAAACTCCCATGTAGTCGACCATGGTTCAAGTCCTGGACCCAGTGGCTTAAACTCATGCCGGGCATGTGTGCATGCATGTCCAAGATCCCAAGAGGAGAATGGAGGAGAAGGGATTGCGGCATGGCCATCCCCCCAGGAAGTGATTTCTCACTTTTTGTCTCTCTGTCTCTCTCTGTCTCTCTGGCAAGCGCACGCGCCCTGTAGCAAAAATCTCTCCAAAAAAAAAAAAGATGTCATAACTTTAAAATATTTTGGCTACTGCTGATAGAATATCATGTAAAGTAAAAATTAAAACACAGCTAGATTCTATATTGGGTCATATACGAATCCGTTTCAGTGAGAAATATTTTAGAAATTCAGCCCATATGGGACCAGCAGTTGGTATAATGGCTATGTTGCTGAACTCCCATGTAGTCGACCATGGTTCAAGTCCCGGACCCAGTGGCTTAAACTCACGCTGGGGTGTGTGCGTGCCCAAGATCTTGAGAGAAGAATGGAGAAGAGATTGTGGCCTGGCCATGCCCCCTGGGGGGTGATCTCTCGCTTTCTATCTCCCTGTCTCTCTCTGTCTGTCTGGCGAGTGCACACACCCTATAGCAAAAAACTATCAAAAAAAAAAAAGAAAAGAAGAAAGAAAAGAAATTCAGCCCGTATGTAAATAGTGAGTATTTATATATTATTAACCTGTATTAATGGAAGAGCTTGTTATTATACAAGAATACAGAGTTCTTATTTTTATCAGCAATTATCTAAACTAGTCTCATGAGAGGGGCTGGAGTAGAGCTGACACTGTATTTAAATTACTCCTAAGCAAGGTGTTTGTCTAAAGTTCTCAGTAGAAGCTGGATCTGGAAGTTAGCATTTCTATCCTCTCATTAGACCCCAGCTCCCATCTTGGATTTCTAGGTCAGGAGTTTTCACTGCGTGCTAAGGAATTGTTCCTGTGTGCCCAGAAGATATTGTATTGAATGGGAAGCCGGCTTCTGAGGAAAGGAACGAAATGGTTTGGTGACTTTTGTTCCCAGTCCTGTGACAAATAACCCATGGATTTCCTGAGGGGGGCAGCACACACAGCAGCAGGAAAGCTACCACGGAGAAATCCTTGTCTGAGAAGAACTGCTGAGAAAGGACCTGCCAGCCGGCAGCTGCAGTCAGGAAAAGGCCCCAGGACAGAGGACGTGGGGGTTAAAGGAACCAGGAGTAACTGGAGCTCTGCAGCCTCTTGTTAGCGCCCAGCCTGCAGAGTTGTTCGAGGCTGGCTCTGGGGACTCAGGGCTGCCTTCCTGGACTAATTTTTCAGTTTCACTGCCTTCTTAGAAATGATACTGGAGCTTAGCCACAATTCTGTGACCCAGAGACACGTACACATCAGGGAGGGATGTGAGTGGCAGCAAATCGTGGTTCTCAGCCAGCAAGTTCTGCTGGGAGGTTCTGGCCTGTGCATTTTAGCTGTCCGTGATCTGCTTCCACCAGCCGAAGGAGGTTTTCCTGCCTCTGGAACAAGGGCTGGGACAGAGATGCTGTCAGAATTCTTCTCTAGTGTTCATTTTTGAAAACACTTCCTCTTTGCCTTTTGTTTAATAATTTATTTAATTTTATTTATTATTATTATTATTACTTAATTTGCTATAGCACACATGCATTCACCAGAGAGAGAGTCAGAGAAAGAGAAAGCAAGCTGCCTGTTCTAAGGAATCGAACCACAGTGTACCATGTGGGAGTCCGGCACCGTAACCACCAGGCCACATGCTAGCGCCTGCTCTTTCTTTTTTTAAGTTTATTAATTTGATTAATGATTGAGTCTCATCACATCACAATCCCCTTTCTTCACCCTTCCAGCTGGTCAGGATCTTGGCAAGCACTTGGCCTGTTTTCAAGCTAACCTGGGTTCCAAACCCACGGTTGGCCATGTGGCTTCCAGCA
Organism: Tupaia belangeri chinensis; assembly: GCF_000334495.1. NCBI lineage: Eukaryota > Metazoa > Chordata > Mammalia > Scandentia > Tupaiidae > Tupaia > Tupaia belangeri. Next base: position 211,733 of record NW_006203897.1, read on the forward strand.
CTACAGTGCAGTTTGCTACTGAAGTGTCACCAGCCTGGGCCCTCTCTGGTCTTTCTGTCAGATACATTCTATCTTGCTTTTAAGAAAGAGAATTCTGGATCAGAAAACTGAGTCTCAGCACCCAGGAGACCTGATCTGAATTAAGGCCTCCTACACATCCTACTTGACCCCAACCCAAAGGCAAAATGGTTTCAGGGCACATGACTAATAATAATGATGTAGTATATATTATATATTCACACATACCTGTACACACACATAGTGTATTTGTGTGCCAGGTATACTTCAAAGGACTTTACAAATATCAACTCTTTTAGTCCTCATAAAAATCTTACAATATAGTGCTATTGCTTTTCTTATTTTTCATAGATAAGAAAGCTGAGGCAAGGGAACCAGCAGTTAGTGTAATGGCTGTCGTTGGACTACCACTTAGTCGACCACGGTTCGCGTCCCGAACCTGGTGGCTTAAAACTCACGCCAGGCGTGTGTGCGTGCGTGCCCAAGATCCCGAGAGGAGAATGGAGGAGAAGGAATTGCGGCGTGACCATCCCCCCTGGGGGGTGATTTCTCGCTTTCTGTCTCTATGTCTCTCTCTGTCTGTCCGGCGAGCGCACGCGCCCTATAGCAAAAATCTCTCAAAAAAAAAAAAAAAAAAACTGAGGCAAGAGTAGTGAAGCAACTTGCCCAAGGTCACACAGATAATTAGTCTATCTTCAGAGTCTATGCTCTTATCTACTGTACTCTAAATGACAGCTAAATAATATTGTACAGTGATATCTACGAAATAAAAAGAACTCCACTATGGAGTTCTTTCTTTCACACTGAACACAAATGCTTTTGGGAATAAAGTAAATATTAATATAAATATTTCTTCAAAGCAGAATGATTTTTGGTATTGCCTTTCGAACAGTAGTTTTTAAATTTTCATTTTCTTTTTCTTTTTTTTTGAGAGGTTTTTGCTATAGGGCGCGTGCGCTCGCCAGACAGACAGAGAGACATAGAGACAGAAAGCAAGAAATCACCCCCCAGGGGGGATGGTCACGCCGCAATCCCTTCTCCTCCATTCTCCTCTTGGGATCTTGGGCACGCACGCACACGCGCCCGGCGTGAGTTTTAAGCTACCGGGTCCGGGATGCGAACCGAGGTCGACTACGTGGGAATCCAGTAACATAGCCATTACACTAACTACTGGTTCCCTAAATTTTCATTTTTTTTATTCATGACAGAGTACATGTGTGCACACATAAGAGAGAGAAAGAGAGAGGAGCCCCCCATAGGGTCTGATCTCACCATAATCCCCTTCCTCCAGACCTATCGAATCTGGCACTTCTGTGCATGCCTGGTTTATTTCAGGCTGACTGGACCAGGGATTCAAACTGTGGTAGCCATGTGGGTTCCAGCTTCCCTTGAGTAGTCTAGCTATATATTCAGTATAATAATAAGTTATTATATTATGCAATATAATAACATTATCCCAGAACTTCTTTGGCTTCTCAAAAATACTGTTAGAATGGCAATACTACAATTCACCTAATATTAATAAATATTTATATTGGTATTTATTCCCAAAATTATTTGTCTTCAGTGTGGAGAAAGGGGCTCCACAGTAGCAGTTGGAGGACCTGGGTTTATTTCCCAAATCCATATTTTACCTGCAAGTAATTTTGACTCTCTGGATACCTGCTAACATTTGCCTTTTTTAAAAAAATTTGTCATAGGGCACGTGTGTTCACTGGAGAGAAAGAGATAGAGAGAGAGAAAGTGAGGAAGCCTCTCCAGGGGAAGATGGCAATGCCACAATCCCTTCTCCTTCATTCTCCTCTCAGGATCCTAGGCACTCATGCCCATGTACCCAGCATGTCCCTCAAGTCTCTGGGTCTGGGACTTGAACCACAGAGTCGGCTATGTGGGGTTGAGCCCCCCTCAACCACCAAGCCACCAGCTGGCCTTGCATTTGCCTTTTTTCTTCCTCTGTCAGGCATCACCCTGTTTATCTTTCAAGCTGCAAGCCAGATGATTTTAGCTTTCGAGTGAAAGGAATTTTTTCAAGCATGACTATTGAAATGACCTGCAAACGTTAATTAAACTCAGTAAATATTTACTTCACACCTCCTAAATATAAGGCACTGTGTTAGATGGGTGAACAAGATTTCCTCCTTGTCCTCAGGTAGCTCTTAATCCAGCAGAGAGAAAGAACTCCAGGTTCCTGTATTGGGCATGGAGACCATTTTCATAAGGGTGATCAGCCTGTAAAGAAACCAGGCCCAGAAGACCAGTATAGGCAAGACATGGATGGTGAGAGAAAGAGAGGACAAGCCCAAAGCTGAGCAGTCCATGGAGTCCAGGTAGATTCTACCTAGCCTTCCTGGAAAGTGACAGTGAGGGCCAGCTCACAGTGCGGTGAGTAAGTGCTATGCATTGGATCCTGGATGGCCAACTGCACTTCAGGTCCTGCCCTGGGAGCTTGAAAAACGTGCCAGGCAAGTGCACATGCTCAAAGTTCTGACAGGATGTAGAAATGAAGGAAGACAGGTTGGGGCATTTAGGAGTGCTTTCTCTCTCTTGCTCTTTCTCTCTCTCACTCTTTCTCTCTCTGGTAAGCACACACACCCTCTGGCAATTAAACAAATAATAATTAAAAAGACAAGAAAAGGGCCAGCAGGTGGCAGAATGGTTAAGGCACTGGATTCTCACATGGCCAACTGCCACTTGAGTCTTGGACCTGGTGGCTTGAAAATCACACCAGGTGTGTGTCATGAGTGCCCAGAATCCTGAGAAGAGAGTGGAGGAAAAGGGATTGCAGCGTGGCCATCCTCCACCCCTGGGGGGGAGGGGGTGATTTCTTGCTTTCTGTCTCTGTGGTAAGCACATTTCCCCATAAGCAAAAAATCTCTCTCTCTCTAAAAAAAAAAAAAAGAAAAAAAAAAGACAGGAAAAGAGAGAGGAGGAGGGGCTGTTGGAGCCTTCAAGGACCACCACTTGGTACCTGTGGTCCCAGAGACAGAGGAACAACAGGGAAGCAAAGGCTACCAGCCTGAGCTGATCATCAGAGACCCCCTCTAGCCTGCAGTGGGGGAAGAGGGGCTCCTTGAGCCTTCAGGGACCACAACCAGGTTCTTACAGTCACAGAGATAAAAGATAAGAGATGCTGCCCCACCTGTGCTAATACCATTCTGCCTCTCACTGGTCCAGGAACAGCAGGGAAGCAGAGGTCGCCTAGCCTGAGCTGATCAATAAAGACCCCTGCCTGAATTGCAGTAGAGGAGGAGGGGCTGCTGCAATCCACAAGCATGCAACACACAGAGTGTAAATTGGACTACCACCTTACCTTCTACCTGTGCAGCTCAGCCTTCAGCTACATTGGGAGCAGAGAGGTTTGAGTATACAGGAACCAAACACCTGAAGACAATAAGATTTTGGAGGTATTCTGTCCTCACAATCCCCCCAGCAGTACAGTAAGAGAAACTCCCCTCTGAAAATCTGAATCTCAAATCCACACTGTGGATTCTACACTTTCCCCCACGGTAGAGGAGGGAAACTGGCACAGAGCTAACTCACACCATAGGGAAACGCAGGAGCATACAGCTACAGAAACATTCTCCAAAGAAGTGGGAAGAAGTGAAGTATTTAGTCATTGGATGACTAAAAATCAAAGCAGAGTCCCAAGAAATAGGAGAAAATCAGGAAATACCCCCCTGACAAACATAATAACTCCTTACTAACAGTGAATAAAACACAGGAGATCACAGAAATGTCAGAAAAATAATTCAGAATATTAATTTAAACAAAATTCAATGAGATGCCAGAGAAATAGACAGCTAATTCTAGGAGATGAGAAAATCTTTCCATGACTTGAAGGAGGAACTCCATAAAGAGATAGACACCCTGAGAAAGAATCAAACAGAACATCTGGAGATAAAGAATACGATAGAGGAAATCAAAACCTTCCCTGAAATTATCAGCAACAGATTAGATCATGCAGAGGAAAGAGTCTATAAACTTGAAGATAAAACCTCCAATTCAGTTCATGCAGTCAAAATGAATGGAAGAACAACCATTAAAAATGAGGACAATATTTGGGAAATCTTAGACACCATTAAACAGCTGAATAGGTATTCCAAAAGGTGAAGAAGCAGGTAAAGGCATAGAAAATTTATTTCATAATATATTGGCTTAAACCTTTCCAAATTTAGAGAGGCATATGGACATCCAAATCCAGGAAATACAAAGGATACTAAATAGATTTAACATAAGAAGAACCACCCCAAGGCATATCATAGCCAAACTGGTAAAAATCAAAGACAAAGACAATATTCTAAACATGGCAAAAGAGAAACGTCAAGTTATTTGTAAAGGTTACCCCATTAGATTAACTTCAGACCTCTCAACTGAAGCAAGGCAGGCAAGGAACGAATGGGAAGACATTTAAAAGTCTGGGACCAGTAGTTAGTGTAATGGCTATGTTGCTGGACTCCTATGTAGTCGACCGCAGTTCGAGTCCTGGACCCAGTGGCTTAAAACTCACTCCAGATGCGTGTGGGTGCGTGCCCAAGACCCCGAGAGGAGAATGGAGGAGAAGGGATTGTGGCGTGGCCATCCCCCCTCGGGAGTGATTTCTC
>NW_006203897.1:216395-223390 GCF_000334495.1 Tupaia belangeri chinensis
CTCCCCAAAAAAAAAAAGTCTGAAAAAAAAAATTTCAGCCAAGAGTACTATACCTGGCAAGAGTATCCTTCAAATAGGAAGGAAAAATAAAATCATTCCCACATATATAAAGGCTGAAATAATTCACCAAAACTAAACCGGCTCTTCAGGAAATACTTAAGGGAATACTATCAGGAAAACTAAAGAAGAGAAAAGAATAAAGAATAATGAAATGACAGAAATAAGCCCACATAAATAGATAATAACACTGAATATCAATGGGTTAAATTTCCCAATTAAGGGAACCAGCAGTTAGTGTAATGGCTATGTCGCTGGACTCCCACATAGTCGACCACGGTTCGAGTCCCGGATCCGGTGGCTTAAAACTCACGCCGGGTGCGTGTGCGTGCGTGCCCAAGATCCCGAGAGGAGAATGGAGGAGAAGGGGTTGTGGCATGGCCATCCCCCCTGGGGGGTGATTTCTCGCTTTCTGTCTCTCTATCTTTCTCTGTCTGGCGAGCGCACGTGCCCTATAGAAAAAAAAAAAAAAAAAAAAAAACTCTCCAAAAAAAATATTTCCCAATTAAAAAGCTAAAAGTTCAGATTCAATCATTTTATACACAAGCAGGTCTAAGTATAAATTCACCAATTATATAACAGACAGCTGTCTCCACAGGTTTCATATTACATTTGTATATTTATTATTTTTAAAATTATTATTTTTTATTATTATCCATACATTAAATCGCTATACATCATTTAGATTGTGAAGAGACTTTACCCAGCATGATGTACACCTTAGTCCTGCCCAGTTGAGACCACCATACACATCCTCGTCAACAGATGATAAAACCTTACCTGTGTCCCACAAGTGTCTTACCTCTCCATTCCCCCCCAAATTTCCCTCCTACACTCTTTACTTTATCTCTAGTGTCCATTACAATTTTTAACACTTTCATGCTCTCCAGTCTTTCAGTCTCTACCACAGAGTGCAGACAGTCAGTGTACTTTAAGTGAAGGGGAAAGGACTGTATTGTGACCATCCCCCTTGGGGGGTGATTTTTCTCTTTACCTCTCTCTGTCTTTCTCCAGCAAGTACATGTGCACTATGGCAAAAACCTAAAAAGAAAAGAAAATACTGTATCCTACACAGATGTATAATGACCATATATGAATCATAACTTACAATGAATACATCAATAAACTTTAAAAAGAGAAATAACAATGACTATCACAACTCCCATCACTTTAGTTTGTTGCATAAAACTATATTTAAGCGGAGTATATAATAACTGTATAAAGTTCTCGATCTATAATGCGGAATCAATTGTATTCAACCAATAAGGGTGAGGATCCTGGCCCTCTACTGAGTACTGGTAGTAATCAATAACTGGAATTGGGAGCCAGCAGTTGGTATAATGGCAATGTCACTGGACTCCCATGTGGTCGATTGCGGTTCGCGTCCGAACCTGGTGGCTTAGAACTCAGTCTGGGCGCGTGTGCATGTGTGCCCAGGATCCCAAGAAGAGAGCGGAGGAGAGGGGATTGCGGCGTGACCATCCCCCCTGGGGGGTGATTTCTTGCTTTCTGTCTCTATGTCTCTCTCTGTCTGTCTGGCGAGCACACGCGCCCTATAGTGAAAACCTCTCCAAAGAAAAAAGAAATAAAATAAAATAAAATAACTGGAATTGATGTTCCAACTGATAATTGCCACCAGAATCTGGGGGACAGAGTGAGGAAAATTACATAAACAATGTTCTAATTGGAATATTACTTCAAGCCAGCCGTGGTGGTGCAGTGGTCATGCAAAGCTGCACAATGCTGAGGTCACATGAGAAGACCCCAGGTTCATGTCCTAAGGCTTCCCGGTAGTTCCTGGGTATGTGTGTCTTCATGATCCTGGTTGGCAAAGCTGAAGGAGGACCACAGGAGGACCAAAGATATGAATAAATAAGCTTACCAAAAACCCAAAAGAGAATATTGCTCCAAGAGAGCTCCATTTTGACTGGGTGTTTTAGGTGACACCTACTTGCAGAGTCAAGTGGCTGAAGTCTCCGCTGCTCTCTCCTGGGAACATGGACAAATGCACACAGGAGGACATGCCCATGGTGTCCTCTGAAGGATGGACATCATCAGTAGTTCTCTGGGATGTAGGCGCCCCCTGGCCTGGCTTCCTGTCAACATGGTTCCTGAACAGAGGTGCTGCGGGAAAGAGCACGGCTTTGCCAGCGTTTAAAACCAGCCTTCACCCTGAGCATGCCGTGTATTATGCTTTATCTATCTCTCTCTCTACTGAGTGCATGGAGCATCTGGCAAAAAAATTAAAAAATAAAAACATTCAATTCAGAGTCATAAGTAATAATAATGAATTATATAGAGAGTTAAAATAACTAGCGTTAGAAATATACAGGAAGGGGGCCAGAAAATGATGCAATGGTTACATTACTAGACTCCCATGTATTCCGTTGCAGTTTCAGTCCTAGACTGGGTGACTCAAAACTCACTCTGGGCACATGTTTGCGTGGGCCCAAAATCCCAAGAGGTAATGGAATAGAAGATATTGCAGTATAGCCATCCACCAGAGGTGATCTCTCGCTTTCTGTCTCTCTGTCTCTCTCTGTGGCGAGCACACACACCCAATCACAAAAATCTTACGGCACTATGGTCATCCTCTCTGGGGGTAGATTTTTTCACTTTCTGTCTCTCTGTTTCTCTGTGTGGTGGTCACGTACACCCTATCAGAAAAATCTCATGGCAATATGGCCATCACCCCTGGGGGGTGATTTCTCACTTTCTGTCTCTCTATTTGTCTCTGTGGTGAGCACATATGCCCTATCACAAAAATATCATATATATATATATATATATATATGGTAGATTTGAATTGTCAGCAGTAGTATCAATGGAAATGGCAATAAATTAATAAGAATTATGCATTGTGACCTTGGGTGGATCATCAAACATCCTACTGTCTTCCCAGTTGTTTGCAAAATGAGGACAGTGATTTTAATATATAGTTGGAGTGTCTGGTAGCTATGAGGTACAGCAGTATTACGTTACTATTGTTTTATGGCAAGATAAGACATGAAGAGCTGTAGGGCAGGCAGGTTCCAGGTTCCTATAAACTGGTGATGTTGGAACTGCTACAAAAGCACCATTAACATGGCATCTGACCAATAAGAAAGCCCGCAGCAGGACCACAGCTCAGGACAGAATAGATGAGGCCAAGAGGCAGCCAAAGCTTATGTCTGATGGTTCCTGAAATCGCCTCCCCACAGAGGGCTCCCTTTTGTCTCCCCAGTCTTACCGCTGTCTGCCTACCCATGACTTGCCTCCACCGTCTTCTCTTCTGTCTGTTCCCTCCACTCAGGGAGAATTTCAGGCCAGCATGGAGTTTTTTGATAGGCTGATCACTTGGTACGCTTCATTTCTATTTATAAGCTGTTATGGACACCCTTAAGGTAGGGCTGATGCCTCAGTCCTTCGCTGAAGGCCCACGTTTCTTCCAGAAGTTCTCAGCTGAGCCCTTTGATGTGGCTGTGTCACTGGAGGCCTCATTCAATGATACTCGAGCTTTCCCACACTGTTCTTCTGTTTGGAAGTGGGAAGCTGTGAGAAGCAGGGGAAGAGGAGGCGTGGACTGTGGAGGATGCAATGCAGAGGAGGGTGGAGATGGGGCTGGGGCGATTAGATAGAGTTTTGTTCCCAGAAGCACCAAGTCTCGCCTGAAATATTGATTCTTCTGCGGAGGTCACAGCCCAGTCTTTGTTATGCTTTCAGAGGGGCTATTTTTATATTTTGGTCTTCATTTTGAAATTGCCTCCTATGCTGGGAACACTCCAGCTTTGCAGAAGTAGTGTTTAAAAAAAGAAAGTAGTAATTATTAACTGCACACCCAGATGTGGGGATGAGAGGGAATGCAGAACAAAAACTTTCCCACAAGCATTCTCTCCCCACTGCTTCCGGGAGAATCTGGAATCCTCTTCATGGCTAGATGAGGAAAAGTTCTTGGACTTAATTAAAGAAGGATGTTCAGGCCCTTGAAACCTGTCCAAATCTTGAGTTTTCCGGTCCCTAGTCTGACTTTTGCTTTGTGATTTTTTTATTCCTTGTCCTTTACATAGACTAGGGCAGGCTAGGGGTGAGTGAGAGGGAAAAAGATGTAGATTGAAATATTTGATTTAAAGGCCATCTTTGGTTTCACACTCCTGAATTTCCGGCCCCCCTCCCCATTTCGACCTCAGTAGTTATTTGTCAGGAGGCTGGAGGGTTGAAACCAAGGACTCAGGGCACTTCTGTCATTTCTGCCTGTAGCCGAATGAGAGACTCTGAGTAGCCCAACCTAAGACTCAACCACCCCAGCTGAGCCTTGATCAACCCTCAGAACCACGAGAAATAATGCAGTGGTAGCTGTTTGAAGCCACAGGAATATCAGACACTTTTGTTATATAGTAAAAGATAACCAAAATTTAATCCACTAGACTAATAGTTAGGAAATAGAAATATTACTCTTCAAAAAGCAGAAAATTAGTACTTGCCGAAATCAGGAAAGGTATTTTATGGGCCTTTGAAGCAGAAAGTCTTCTCCTTAAGTATTATTCTGAAAAAATGTTTAACAAACAAAAACATACACATAAAAAGTACTTATTGTAGCATGATTTTTAAAAATGTATAGATAATCAAATGGAGCAAATATTAATTACAGGCATACTAAATTATGATATAACAACACTTGGAAATGTTAGTCTGCTTTTTTTATTTTTAAGGAGTTTTTGCCTTAGGGTATGTGTGCTCGCCTGAGAGAGAGACAGAGACAGTGAGAGCGAAAGTGATACTGGATGCTGGAGCCATGTGGGAGGCCTGATTTCAGATCCCAGGTTCACATGAACATGCTGGATATACATTCCCAAGGGGGATGGCCATGCCACAATCCCTTCTCCTCCATCCTTTTCCTGGGATGTTAGGCATTCATGCACAAGCGCCCAACATTTCAAGCCACCAGGTCTGGGACTCAAACCACCGTCATTCATGTGGAAGTCCACTGATGTAACCACTACGCCATCTACTGGCCCTTAATCTACTTTTTAAAATGCTACAATAAAATTCCTCTTGTGCAATCCAGCTGAAATCAATGATAAATAAATAAATAAATAAATAAATAAATGTTTTTAATGTTTATTTTTACTTAAAGAAGACACAGATACACTTATTTGCCCATCTTTTGACGAGTATGCATCTACTCCTCAAGTTTCACAGTGTCTTGTGCTTAATGACATCTGTATACTACTGCGGTGTGAGAATTAAAGACATCTTAGAAGCCACGGGAATGCAGAATCATCTAGATTCCTCTCCCCTTGGTTTGACAGCTATCTCAATACATCTAGTTCAGTAGCCTTTATTTTTAGTGATTCACTTTTCTTCATTTTGATTGTTTCATAACAGAGCGGTGAGAGGCATCCTCCTTAAATCCTTGCTATCCTCTCCCAGCCTGGCAAGATCGCAAGTTATCCGGCATGCTCAGGTGAACCTGGGATCCGAACTCAGGCCTCCCATGTGGTTCCAGCATCCAGTATCACTCAGTAGTACCCTACCACTTGCACCACTGTTGCTGAGCCAGGTAACTCAGTTTTACTGAGATTTCAGTTTAGATCTTAGGATCTTTCTGTACATGCATTTTAACAATTTATGCAATATCCACTACATTGTATAATTATAATATCAAGTATGATTAGCAAGAACAGATTTGGAGACAAACGCAACCGACTTTAAGTCAGAAGAAGCTCCAACAGGTGAGCACAGAAGCAAGCAGGTGGATGCAGGTCCTCTGACCCTCCTCGTATTCCAGTATGGTGTCAGAGAGCGCACTCAGTGAAGGCCATGGGGACGGCAGGTACCATGTGGGACTGAAGTGTAGGACAGGAAAGAGGCCTCCACTGTCATCGTGAACACCACGTAGCCTGTAGAAGCACGCGTTTTAGTGTGAAGTGAAGAAATACAAACGTATATATGAGTGGTCAAAAGAAGTGAACAATATAACCATGCCAACAAAGACTGTGTTGGAACGTCTCAGCAGCCCAGCTGCAATAACGGACCGAGTAAGGACTATCTCTGGTGGAAATGCAAATAAATGCTCAAGCCTGAAGCACATCACTTCTCTGGGAGAAAGTCGTTTTGTGGTTGAGGACATAGAGGACTTCAGGACAGGCTAGAGAACTTCAACAGGCATGCTAGAAACCTATAAAACTAAGTCACGAAGGTCATGGGAACTACCTCCTTAGTAAATATTTTGTAAAGCGTTCATATGGTGAGATTTATTTATAGAACTATGTCTGTAGTCCAAGGGAGGAGCTGAGTTTTTCCCGTGTCCTGTGTTTATAAAATGGTAATGGTTCAGAAGCCCCTAAACAAAATTCATTATTCTTTTTGGCATCTAATCACATGAATTATTAATCACATGACCTGTTTTCATGATGTTCTTGGGATTCCTTTGTTCGTTCGTTTGTTTGTTTTTTTCCAGTCAGGAGTGCCCAGTACGCTGGCCCTCATGACAGATTCCACGCTGCTGCAGTACAGCCAGGACAACTCAGGGGCTTCCTTCATTGTCCTGTGATCACCTGGGTTGGTCTCAAGGAAGAGCAATCTCCTACTGTGAGTTCTCTAGTCCATTGGCTTCATCTGGGAGCTTGGTGGAAATGTGGACTCCGAAGCTCCACCCAAGGCATGTGGGGTCAGAACTGCATCACAGAGGGAGAAGCTCTCAGAGACCCTCCTAGGAAGCTGATCCAGACTGGGTGCTGTTGCTTTTAGGGTGTGAGCTGAAGCTGCATCCCTCCATGGTGTGCACCCAGAACACCTATCCACGTAGGCCCCAGTGACCACATGGCATTAGTCACCGAATGTCTGTCCCTATAGCAACCCAGCCCCTGTGGACGGTCACACCCTGGATGGGGGTGGTCTTGGATTTTAATACTGGCTTTTTTTTTTTTTTTTTTTTTTTGTTTTTTTTTTTTTTTGCT
>NW_006203897.1:224402-238762 GCF_000334495.1 Tupaia belangeri chinensis
CGCGAACCGCAGTCGACTACGTGGGAGTCCAGCGACATAGCCATTACGCTAACTGCTGGTTCCCAATACTGGCATCTTCATTAGAAACAATATATTCTTTCTCAAGTGGCTTTGTGGGCACAGAACCCAAGACATGAAACAGTCCTGTCTGTAATGAAGACAGACTGAGCTAGAGGACTTTTTGGATCTTATCTGAGGAAGGCTTGGCTGAATAAAATTGCTGCTTCTAGTGATATCTGCTCTGCGAGATTAAGTTTCTGTTGCTCTAGTTTTGCAACTCGGGGCACTGTAATTCACTATGCATTATGGCTGCCATTCTCCAAACTCTCTTGAAAACACAAAGCCCCTCCCAACTGGTATATAGCCAAGCCCCTCCCCCTGTAATAGCTAATAACAACTCTTATTTAGTGCTTGCCTATCATCTCTCAGCTGGAAGTGATGGAAGTGAATTTAAATCCGAGTTTGTCTGACCCAAGTGTCTGGGCTTTTAATCATGATGTGCGTCTGCCATTGTGCTAGGAGGTTTCCATGTTATTTCTCATCATTATGCTGATAAAACAGTGTTTTGTCACATTTTCCAGATGAAATTTCAGAGCTGAAACTTGCCTAATGTCACAAAACTAGCAAGTAATAGACTCAGATTTCTAAACCTGCCTCTACCTGACTCCAAGCCATGCCCTTCCCACTACCCCACACTGCCCTTTTGGCAAAGGCAGCGCACACCGGAAGGCAAGAGTCAGACTGGATGGAGGAGAAAGTCAAGTCACATTAGAGACAAGCTCAGGATCTCAGAGCTAGAAGAGATGGTTCCCTTGAGGGCTTCCCAACGTCAGGGTCTGTGTGTACCCAGGTGTGGGTGTATAATGCCTGGATAGGCAGGTGATTTGTGACCCCTGGATTTGGGGTGGCCTGTGACTCTCTGGACTTAGGGTGTGTTATCCCTTGAACTTAAGGATGGTGTATGACCCCCTGGGTTAGGGAACCCAAGATTGGACTGGAGTACAGAGGAAGAAACAGGCCCTAGACAGGTAACAGGACTTGCCCATGGTCACAGAATCAGTTGGTGAGGGACTCGAACCCTCAAACTGTATTCTTTGCTTAGCAAAATAAAGGTTATTTCTTTCAGAGCATGGAACACTGACTATTCACTTTTCTTCCAAATCTGGTGTTCAAGGCTTGAGTTCTTCACGACTTTGCCATATGGTACACTGATGCTGTGGCTTCCTATTGCTTCATCCAGCCCCCCCAAAAGAGAAACTTACAGTTTTGTTTGAATGGGAAAGGGTGGTCTGGGTAAATGGATATACCAAGGCTTTTTTAGAAGCATGCTTGCTTCAGAGTCAGACCATTGTAGCTCTATGAGAATAAGCCTTCTGTATGCGTTTTAAACCCAGCCTCCACCCCACTTACATACTGCCTCACTACCGGGACGCAGCCTTGGTTATACCCAGTGAAAGCACCAGGGAGGGTCAGCAGCCAGGCTGCTCTGCAGACCTCAGTGTAATGGGCCAGGAACGTAGAAGAAAGTGGGTGCATTGCTTGGGAAGGACCTCCTCCTCTGAACCAGGTCCACACAGGCCTGGGAAGGCCCAGGAGCCCAATGTCCCATGTGCTGGGTGCCTGCCCACGACTAGCTTCATTTAGTCACTTTTATATTTAAACAATCAGATCCTGAAAACTGTGGAAAGAATTTGTCTCGTGTGATTCTTGGGGGATGTTAGTCACAGTCTTTTGCTTTCATCCTCCAAGGCCTGCGATGACAGATATGGCTAGGCCCAGACCCAGCCTACTTGATATGTAAAGATGGCCAGCTGCATGTAGCTGGGAGCTCAGGTGCCACTTGTTACAGGAATTCTGTGGGTTGGTACAGAAGCTCATCCTTGAAAGACACAATCTTGGGACCAGCAGATGGAGTAATGGTGTTGGACTCCCACGTAGTTGACTGCAGTTCAAGTCCCAGACCTGGTGGCTTGAAACTTATGCCAGATGCATGTACAGGTATATTCAAGATCCCAAGAGGAAAATGGAGGAGAAAGGACTGCAATGTGGTCATTCCGCCTGGGCAGTGATTTCTCACGTTCTACCTCTTTCTCTCTCTCTGTTTCTCCAGTAAGTGCATGCACCCTATAGCAAAAATTTCTTAAAAAAAGGAAGAAAGAAAGAAAGAAAGAAAGGAAGAAAGAAAGAAAGAAGAAAGAAAGAGAAAGAAAGAAAGAAAGAAAGAAAGAAAGAAAGAAAGAAAGAGAAAGAAAGAAGAAAGAAAGAAAGAGGGAGGGAGGGAGGGAGGAAGGAAGGAAGGAAGGAAGGAAGAGAAAGACACAGCCTTCATGGGGACAAATGCCATCAGACATTCTGAAAAACTTTGATTTGCATATCCCCCTAAATTCAGATGTTGGGGCTTGGTCGTGCTTAATCCCTTCATGTCGTCCCAGGATGTGTTTGGGTGTGAGAGGGCTGTTGGGGCAGGGCCCCTATGATTGAGTTCTGGTGGGTTCATAAGAGGGGAAAGGAGACCAGAGCAGGCAGATACTCACAGTTGCTCTACTCAAGGTCCTGCTTCCACCAATTTGGAGCCTCATCAAATGCAGTCCCTGCATCTTGGACCTCCAAACCATGAGATGATCCTTATGAATCACCCAGTTTGAAATACTTCTGTTAGCAATGAAATAATAGACTAATATACCCTAGTAATTTTTAGCTGGAGCTATTTTCATCTAAGGAGATTGGTAAGTGTCTTCTCTTACTTGGGCTACTGAAAAGCAGCATATCTGGTTTGATTCTTCCCTATCTAACAACCTTCCTTCCAGCCTATTCTGCTCCTGGTAGCTAGAATTTCGTTCTCTCACACACATACCAGAAAGAGACAGAGAGACAGAGAGACAGAGAAGAGAGGGAGAGGAAGGAAGCACTCCCCAATGGGCATGAGCATGCTACGATCCCCTTTCCATTGCTCTATCTGTTGGGATTTGGGGCATGCAAGCACACACTCCCAGTATGTTTTTCATGGCTGGGCCCTGTTCATGTAATTTTGACTCCTCTAGGTAGCTCATAATCAGGATCATACAGTATTTCTCTCTTTATGTTTGGCTTATTTCACTCAGCATGATATCCTCAAGGTTCATCCAGTTACTATAGCGTGTGACAAGATTTCTTTCCTTTTCAAGATTAAACAATATTCCACATTTTGTTTACCGTTCATCTGTGGATGGACACGGGTCATTCTAGAGTTTTTTTGTTTGGTTGGCTTTTTTAGAGAGGTTTTTGCTATCGGGTATGTGCACTCACCAGAAAGACAAAGAAAGACAGAGAGACAGAAAGTGAGAAATCACCCCCAGGGGGGATGGCCACACTGCAATCCCTTCTCCTCCATTCTCCTCTTGGGATCTTGGGCACCCACGCACATGCGCCCGGCGTGAGTTTAAGCCACTGGGGTCCAGGAATCGAACCGTGGTCGACTACATTGGAGCCTAGCGACATAGCCATTACTGCTGGTCCATTCTAGAGTTTTTTAAAGTTTGTTTATTTCTTCCATAACAGAGGGAAACAGAGAGACAGAAGTAGAGGAACAGGTATCCACCAACAGGGTCTTCATGCCCCAAAGCACCCCGTTATGGCCAGTCCAGATCATGTTTACCCTGTGCCTCGTGTGCACAGGGAGATCTTGAGATTCAAACTCAGGGCCTTCCCATATGGTCTCAGCACCATGAAGCATAGCATTACCACTGAGTCACTGTGACCATCCTGGAATGTCCTGTTTAAAAATGCTAACCTTGGGCCAATCCCATAGCCTACCAGTTAAGGGAGATAGACCACATGGCATACCGCAGTTTGAATTCTAGACTCGGTGGCTTGAAATATATGCCAGGCACGTGCGCACACGTGTCCAGAATCCCATCTGGATGAAGAAATAGAGGACAAGGGATGTAGCGTGACTACCCTACTGGAGGTTGCTTTTTCCCTCTTGGTCTGTCTCTGGTGAACACATGCATCCTCTGGCAATGAAAACAATGCTAATCCCAAGGCCAGCAAGTGGCACAGTGGTTGAAGTGCTGGATTGTCACATGACCGTCCATGGCTCAAGTCCCAGACTGCGGCGGCTTGAAAATAATGCTGGGCATGTGTGTGTGCATGTGTGCCCAAAATGCCAAGAGGAGGAAAGACTGCAGAATGGCCATCCACCCTGGGCATTCCTAGAGCGAACATCAGTACAAACACACACCCCCACAGAATGCTTGCTCCGATTAGAAACACAGGTATGGAGCCTGGTGAGCCCTGGCTGGCTGAGCGAGAAACTGAGCTTGTTTCCCTAGGCTCAGACACTTCTTTCCAATCCAGAGCTGACAAAGGAAGGCCATTACTGGGGCTCCTCTCCTGGGACTCCCTCTTCAATATCAGCTGGGTCAGGTTCCTTCTATGCAAATCATTTTGAGCATTTATCTTGCTTTTCATTAACATAATATCTCCTGGGCCATCACCCTGGCCTCTCCCCTCTGACACATTTCACCGGCAAGAAAAGCTGCACAAGGAGGGAGATACCTGCATCTTTGTTAAAGAGGGACAGTCTTTATTGGGTCTCCTCTGCCTGCTATACAGCGCCATGTACAATATCCTCCTAACTGCTTTGTCGTTTCCACAAAGAACGAAATTAAGCGGAGATGAACCACTACCGGATTCAGAAAACCTGGAATCACAAGGAAGTTCTGAATTCTACCCGTAGGTACACTCCATGCCACACTAAGCTTGTTGTCTATGGGGCAGAAACTAAGTAGGACATAAGAATAAAAAGCACAGAATGTGTGCTCATTGCAAACGGCACTTGTTACTGAGGCCCGGTTTCCTCTGGATGGGGAATTTCTTCTGTGGAAGAGGCTGTTGGGGGGGAGGTTTCCACACCACCCTCTCTCTGGGAGACCGTATTTTACTTCTCTGCCAGGAAGGTAGAGGTGGATGACGGGGAGTGGGCGCCCCACAGCCCGATTCTGCAGTTGTTGCCATCCTCCGAATGCCACATTTTCACAGCTTGTCACTTGATTTGCACACAGAACCACTCTTTTGGATTCTGCGTGGGGTGTTTGTGAGCCTGTCTCCAAATCTGTTCTTTCTTTGTATCGATACAATTCCAACACTTAGTAGGCACCCAAAGGAGTGCACTTAGCGTTGGTTGAATTGGGTGAATTTAATGATTTGTTTGGGGAGGTAAGGACTTTCTGGTTTCAAAGAAGCTTTGATTCCTAAAGGATCAAAGCAAAGGAGCAGGGTCACGTACTGATACAAGGTCGGGCCCAGCTGCAGCTGAGCAGGGTGTCTGCAACGATGGAGCCACGCAGAAGACCTTGCTTCAGATCCCGGGTGCAGCCTGAAACTCGTCAGGCAAGGCTGGGGTCCTGGCTGGCTGGTGGGGTGAGGGGGATCTTGGCGTGATGAGACTCTGAAGGATGTCTGTCTCTTGCCGCCTTTCTCAGGAAATAAAAGAAATAAACCTTAAAATATGTATCATTTCAGCTATGAATACATCCCCACCCCCCCCCCCCCCACGCATGTGTAAGTGTTCCAAAGGCTTTCAAGCCTTTAGGAAGAAAGAAAAACACCTTTGCACTGATAATGTTAAAAGAGATTATTTCTGGGTAGTTGGAATTATAGTTGGTTTCTAGTTTCCTTTTTTTAAAGAATTATTTTATTTAACTTTATTTATTATTATTATCATTGTTATTTTCCAGTTTGATCAGAGAGAGAGAGAGAGGAAGTGAGAAAGCAAGCCACCAGGTCCGAGACTTGAACCGTGGTCAGCCATGTGGGAGTCCAGCACCCTTAACCACCATGCCACTTGGCAGCCCCTCTAGTTTCCTTTTTATATTTTTTTTCCAAAATGTCTAGAGAAGCCTATATTACTTTAGTAATCAAAAAAAGAAATAAATATTTTATTTC
Source organism: Tupaia belangeri chinensis (assembly GCF_000334495.1). Lineage (NCBI taxonomy): Eukaryota > Metazoa > Chordata > Mammalia > Scandentia > Tupaiidae > Tupaia > Tupaia belangeri. The sequence goes on from NW_006203897.1 coordinate 230,328, forward strand.
TTTTATAAGCATACCCTTGACACTGGTTCATTCTTAAGCAGTCATCAGGCAACATTTATAGAGGAATTAATCAATAGCTATCTTATAGCAAGTCTTTGGAGAAACTGAACATGACGTGAACATCTGAGTCGGGGGAGAGAGCAATGGCAGGGCACAGGGAGGACCTTGGCTACACAGGACAATATTACCAGCGCCACGGCTTTCTTACTGGTGTTTTTCTGGGTCACACACAATCACACATGCACAGCCTCTTTCTCCGCCATATCCTCGCTGCTGTGGTTTGAATGATTTCCCACCCTAATTCATGTTGAAATTTGGTCATGATGGGATTAAGAAGGTGACAACGTAATCGACTATGGTGTTGAAAGGTAGGACCTTCAAGAGAAGATTAGCATTCAGGTCATCAGGGCAGGACCCCCACGATTGGGTTTATAAGGAGAGAATGAGACAGAGACGCACAGACACACACACCTGCTCTCCTACCTCCCTCACAACGCAGCCCAAAGACCCTCCAGACCATGAGCTGAATATACCTCTATTCTCTTAAATGATCCTGACTCAGGTGTTTTTGTTATTAGTAACAGAATGTGCTAAAACACCAGGTGTGACACTAAGAACTCTGGGCAGTCCTCGACCCAGCTACTGGAATACCTCCACACTCGGGCTTTCAGGAGACGATCAAACTGATACTGCCTAAGTTGGTCTTGTGCTGCTATCACAGAATACCTGGAACTGGGTAATTTATAAAGAATAAACTTATCTGGGTTGTCAGAAAAATCAGGAAGTATTTTTCAATGCAAAAATGCGTCATGACTTTTCCAACAAACCAATATTCTGCACAGTTCTGAAGGCCAAGAAATCCAAGATCGAAGAGCCAGCATCTGGTGAAGGCCTTCTTGTGTTTTCACCTAGCAGAAGGTGGAAGGGCAAAAAAGGACCAAACTCCCCGTTAAACTCTTTTATAATGTCATTGATCTTTCATGAAAGCAGAACCCTCACAACCCAAACTGTCCCAAAGCCCCCACCTCCCGACACTGTTGCACTGAGGATTATGTTTCCAACACATGATCTAAGGAGACACGTTTGGACCATAGAGATATTATCAGTCAAAATCCAACCAGGAAAATAGAAATGTCTCCAAATACTTTAAAACAGAGGAAAATACATGTAAAAAATTGTTTTTGCAGGTGAAGGAAGAACTGAGGTCAACAGGGGTCTGAGAAGCGACTGAGAGATCAGTAAAAACCAGAAACCATCACCACCTCTAGGCTGCAAGGACAAACAGAGAGCGTGGTATGGCCCTGCAGAAGCGGGAGGCCTTGTGAGCCTTTCTGGTGGATACAAGCCATGAAGGAGCCATGGGGCAGAGGGAAGAAGGTCCTGGCTACTCTTTCCTCCCTCTAGTTTCCTATCAGCACCTCTCATGCCAAACCCTGCCGGTGGCTGCTGACCGTGAAGCCCCCGTGCCACCAGCAGAGCAGGGGCGGGAGTAGGGATGGGTGTAGGGCAGATCAGCAGCGTACTGGACACTGCACCCTTGGACTGGAGGATCTGCATACCTTCCCTACTTCCCAGCCAATAGCAGGGCATATGCAAATCGTGCGGGTAATCTGTTTCTCATCTCCTCAACCTGTTACATCGCCAAGATGGAAATGCTACAGTACTGAAAGGACTCCCTAGGTTTTATCAACAAGGGCATGGTGGTCACCCGCGGCCCTGGCTTCCAAGTGCCACCCCACTGAGCCAGAGGCTTAGCTGTATGACAAGACTGGCTGGGAAACTAGTCCGTCTCTGGACACGATGGGGCTTTCTCCTCCCTTTCCCAGGGTCCCAAACTAAATGTCCCACTGAGCAGCAGGTAGAGGAGCAGGGGAACAGAAGCCTCCTATCAGGAGTGTAGGTGTGGGACAGGAAGCCGAGACAGAAGGACACTGTCCTGAGGACAAATAGATTTACGGAATGAGGGAGAACGGCTGAGGCCAAGTGTTGCCATTACAATCCAATAGGTCCAGGGTCTCGCCAGTTAGATATCCCCCTGGTGGAGAAGAAAAAAGGGGTGAAGTGTCTTGCGTGTGTGTGTGTGTCTGTGTGTATTTATTCCATGACTGAGTGAAACAGAGACACAGCATCCCCGACAGGGTCTGGATGGCACCCTCCACCCAGCTTCAGTCAGCCAGGATCAAGGGGACACACATGCCCAGCACCATCAGGGAGGTCTCCAGATGTACACTGGCAGCCTCTCCATGGGTCTGCTTTGCCCAACGTTGCTTTTTACCACTGTGCCACCATCCGGCCCCAAGACTTCTTTTATTGTGCTTCCCTGAGTGGTAAAAATATAGGCAAGAAGACAGGCAGTGGCATAGTAGTAATGCAAATGAACCTGCATGAAAGGTCCTTGGTTCACGTCCCTGGACCTCCCTGTGCATGCTGGGCATGTATGTGTGTGCCTACTATCCAAGCCCATGAGACCAGAGGTGGATCGCCACGTGAAGACCCTGTGGGTGTGCCTCTCTCTCTTTCTGCATGGAAGAAATAAATAAACTTTAAAAAAAATGTAAGTAAGAGGTCCTATTCTTATGAGCCACGGTAGGAATTAAAGGAAAGAAGGGAGCCTCCTCCCATCCCCACCCCTAACCCCATCCCAAACCCATGCAGATGACTTGAGGCATTTAGAAGGCTGCCTCAGCTCTGAGACTGAAGTCATGGGTGTGAAGACGGCTGGTGTGGCTGCGGTATACTGAGCAGGCAATATACTGTAACCAGCAACCCAGAGGGCATTTCTGAACAGCCTCTTGTTTACACTTGCTTTCAGGTCTTCGCATCTACTTTTGGTAGATAGATAAGTGCAATAAAAATGGATCATGCATATGCAGTTTTTTATATTCTGCTTTTTATATTATGGACTTTTAATCTTTAATTATCCTTTGAAAATAAATTAATAGGTGTATATCAGGTTAATAGGTATATAAAATATTAAATTAATAGGTGTATAAAAGCCCATCTAATGGCTGTTTAAAATTTTTAATGTAAATTGTAAGACTTACTATATAAGCACAGTGTAAAAAATACGGTCATGACTCTTCTAAATTCTTTTCTATTAATTACTAGAGTACCCAAAGCCCTTTGCACAGAGTCTAATTTGTTCCTCTCAAGATTCCCTGTCTGCCTGCCCATCTCCCACCCAAGTTTCCCAAACACTTGATCCTTACTTCCCTTAGCTGGGAGAGGATGCCCAATTAAAAGCTAACAAAATCGCAGGACCAGCAGGTGGTATAGTGGTTCAGGCTCTGGACTTCCACATGATCAACCAGGGTTCAAGCCCTGGACCTGGCAGCTTGAAAAATCACACGAGGTGCAAGTACATATGTGCCTAAAATCCCAAGGAAAGAATGGAGGAGAAGGGATTGCGGCGTGGCCATCTCCACTGTGGGGTAGTTTTTCACTTTATCTCTCACCATCTCTCTCTAGCAAGCACAGGTGTCCTATGGCAAAAACCTTTAAAAAAAAAAAGAAAAAATAAATAATAAAATTGGAATCTTGGTTCTTCAGTGTTGTAGTTCCTCCTTCTTGCCACGTGGTGTCACTGTTGAAGAGTAGGCGTGTACACTGCAACTGACAAAGACTGGCGGTTTATCCCGGAAAGTTTTTTCCAGCTCAGTCCTTTGCAGTTTACATTTCCACGTTCGGCCATTACTCTACAGGCCACAGTCACTGAACAAGATGTATAGGGTCCTGAGATACTTCCGAAAGTTGCCTAAATTCTTCTGAAATAAATTCCCTCCCTTTTTTGGCCTGTTATGAATGTGGAGCATGAGACTCAAAGCTCCTTCCTTCAAGGTAATTTCATTCAGGGCTGTCTTCACTTCCCATCTACTAGATTTTGCCCTGCTTTTGTACCTGCTATATCTTTCTCGTTTCAAATGTAAGGGAACAGTGGCTGGACTGTTGACCCATCCAGAGAACTCTGAGCTTAAGCACACGTATCCGCTTTCTCCTCAGCCAATAGTACTGTAACTCCAAGAGTATGTCAGCATTTGTTAAACCACCCAGAAAAACAAAAAGGATGTCAGTCTTCCTTCTGGAACATGGATGTCTCCTTACCCTGAGTTTGTAGAAAATGACTAACACAATTCTTTGCAGACCAAAGAAAGTATTCTTTGTTATGTGGTATGTGCAATGTTCTATCTTAGTCCTTACATTTCTTTCTAAATAAAAATATCTCATCCTGCAAGCACTCCATGACCTGACTGTTGTCCTATTGCTGGACTTTAGGTCATTGTTATAATTTTGAATACTATAATAAATCATGCTGACTTGTGTCTTAATGCTGGCAAATTGTTAAGGCTAGGTTCCCACGTAGTCGTCCGTGATTGGAGTGACTTAAAACTGAGTCGTCCCGGACTCAGTGACTTAAAACTCCTGCCAAGTGGCTGTGTGTGTGTGTGTGCCCAAGATCCCAAGTGGAGGGTGGAGAAGAAGGGATTGGGGGGTGGCTACTCCTCCCATTGCTTTCTGTCAGTCTCGCCAGTGAGCGCACACACCGTATAGCAAAAACAAATCAAAACAAAAACAAAGCTCTCTCTCTAAAAAAAACGGCAAATTGTTGTGTATTTATCTTCACTCCTTTCCAACACCTCATAAAAATAAAGTTTAAAAAACAAAACTGGGGGGGGGTGGCAGCAGATGGCGTAGCAGTTATGTCACTGGATTTCCACATGGCCCACAGCTGTTAGGGCTGGACCCAGTGGCTTGAAACACACACTGGGCACGTGTGCATATGTACTCAAGATCCCAGGAGAAGGGACTGCAGCAGTGGCCATCCCTCCTGGGAGTGTTTTCTCACTTTATCTCTGTCTCTGTCTCTGTGTATCCTGTGAGCGCATACACCTTGAGGCAAAAGCTTTTACAAAATAAAAATTAAAAATCGAAATAGTGGGAAAGTTGGAACTCTGGTTTTGTTAGCTTGACATCTGATCTTTAGAGACTGAGAAAGGATCAAGCACTCAGACCAGATGGGAAATCAAAGGCAGAGTTAGGTCTTGAGGAAATAGACCGTTTCTGATGTAGTAATAGTAACAGCTACGTGGATTTCCGTGCACCAGCACTGCGCAGTTTGCGCAGTTCCTTTACGTGCACGGTGGCACTTCCCACGCGCGGAGCCAGGTTGGGCAGGCAGGTGGAAGCTGAAGAGGAGACCTGGCTGGGCGGATGGGGACCACTGCAAGGCAGCGCCCCACTTCTGTTTCACACAGGAATACAGGAGGAGGGCTCCCCCAGTAAACAATCAGTTTCATTTCGCCTACCGAGCCCAAGCTTAGGCTGGTCGTGGGATACGAGGGTGTGGGGGGAAAGTGATGCATCTAAGGCCATTGGTGCCACTTGCCCGGGACTCCTCATCTAGCAAGCGCGGTAGGCTTCGGTGTGATGGCGCCCCCAGAGGCAGCCCCGGGAAGTGCGGGGTCAACGCAAGGACTGAGCTCCGCGTTGCAACTCCGCAGTAGCTGGGCCTTGGCACACTTGCTCCTGGGGGCGGACATGCAGCCCCGGCGCAGTCGGACTGCAGCAAGTGCTACGGGACCGGGACCGGGCTCCTCTAGGGCAGGCGCCTGGACCTACTGCCCTGTTTTACTTGGAAAGATCAGGCGTTCCCTCCTGGCCTGGGCCCTTTCTTCTTTCCCACTGAGGTGAACATTTCAGGACTCCATGAACAGAGACCAGTGAAAGTCTCGTTGTTTTGTCTTCTTTGCCTCTTTATTTTCAACTCAAAATCACTTTTAACAAATCAGCCATGACCTAGGCTGGCTCAGCCCTTTGCTTGAGACAGAGCTTCCTTCATCAGAAGATCCCCATTACCGCCTTTTGGGGATGGAGCGCTAGATTTCGTCGCAACCAGTGACTGCTTTACGGTACATAGGTGTTTACCCCTTTGTAATCTATCCTTGGGCATAAATGATTGGTAGCAGTGAGGTCTAGTCATAACTCCAGTCTTGAACAAATTACGTGGATGAATCTCTTTCTTTTCTGTGGTAGCAACATTAGTCCGGCCAGCTTGTGACATTTTTTGCAGTCATCACATTATTTGACCTTGGTATAATATCACTGGTAACTATCACTTGTTAGTTTTTATCTTTTCTGTAAAATAGGGGAGAAAAATTTTTTGAGAGGTTTTTGCTATAGGGCACGTGCACTTGCCAGAAAGACAGAGAGACAGAGAGACAGAAAGTGAGAAAGGGCTCCCCAGGGGGGTGGCCACACCGCAATCCTTTCTCCTCCATTCTCCTCTCAGGATCTTGGGCATGCATGTACATGCACCTGGCCTGAGTTTAAGCCACCTGGTCTGGGCCTCCAACCGTGGTCAACCACATGGGAGTCCAGCAACACAGCCATTATACCAACTGCTGGTCCTGAGGAAAATCATTATTTTGACGGATGGAGAGGTTTCAGGCTTAAAAAAAGAAATTCTCCAGGGGTACTAAGAATACATACCAGGCAAGCCCAGTCCCTCCCACTGCCTGGGAGGCTGGACGCCACACAGGAGACCTGGATTTGTTTTTCAAGTTGATCTGAATTTATGGCGTGTGATTGCACACCTGTAATCCTAGCTAAGTAGGAGGCTGGAGCAGGAGGATTGTGACACAGTGAGACCCTGTCAAAGATGCCTGTCTCTGGGACCAGCAGATGGTGTAATGGTTACGTCGCTGGACTCCCACGTAGTTGACGGCAATTCGAGTACCGATGGATGGCTTAAACTCATGCCGGGCACGCATGCATGCATTGCCAAAATGTGAGAGGAGAATGGAGGAGAAGGGATTGCAGTGTGGCCATCTCCCCTGGTGGTCTGTGTGTGTGTGTGTAATTTATCCCTTTCTGTCTCTCTGTCTCTCTCTGTCTTTCTGGTGAGCATACAGGCCCTATAGCAAAAACCTCTCTTAAAAAAGAAAGAGAAACTTGCCTGTCTCTTTCTCTCTTTTCCTCTCATACAGAAACCAAACCAAACCAAACCAAACCAAAAAACAAAAACTCCACAAAATGAAACTATTCTCTGATATAGTTGCACAAGATTCTAGCCCACTGGGAAAATCAGATACAATTGTTGAGGAAGCCACAAGGAAGCCTCGGATACTTGCATGCCAGAGCATACATGTAAACAGACAACCACACAGTGTCATTACATGTTTGTGGACAATTAACACCTTGAAGGAAGGAAATTACTACAGGCAATTGAAGTAAATGTTTGTCCTCATATATAACAGAGTTAATTCAGGCAATAAGACATAAAGTTTATAAGTTATAATTAGCATTCTCAGAAATATTCAAACAGATATTTATTCCTTCAATAAACCAAGAGCAGACTTCTTGAAGAGAGCAATTAGATAAGAAAAACACGTGTTTAGAATTTTAAAAATTTTCAACATGTCATTATGGTGCTATATCCCATAAAGAAATACTACTGAGCAATAAAGACAGGAAAATGTCTGACCTGTGCTGCAGGACGGACGAGCTGCAAAAGCATTACACTAAGCTAAAGAAGCTAGACAGATAAAACTACACATACTGTATGGTTTCATTTATATGAAACTCTCAAAAGGCAAATAAATCTTCAGCAATAGGAAACCTTAGTGGTCCTGGGGAACAGTTGCAAATTGACTGGGAAGAGTCAAGAACTTTCTGGGTGATGGTCAGGTTTTATATCTTGATTGAGTGGCTGTACAGGTTACATGTGTGCATTTGCTACAATATAACTTAAAAGGTGTGTGTTTTAATGTATGAGTATGATACAGGAATCTTTTTTTTTAATTTTTATTTTCTACCTTAATTCACTATACACCATCACAACACACCAATGAATTTTCCATCCAAAATACACTGTGCACTGGTTCAATCAAGCACATCAACATACATGTTCTCAGCAAGTAATTTTCCAATTCTTACGTCCTGCATACCTTGCCCTTTGTCTTGCCATCGCTGATTCCCCATCCCCCACCCTCTGCCATGTCCCACCTTCCTCCTCCATTGTCCCTGACATCCATGATTGCCCTCCATGCCTTCCGCCCCCCCCCATTCAATTGTTCTGCCAATGAACTCAATTAGTCTAAATATATCCAATAGCTAGCACAGCTGACACATACCTATACATGTACCCAAGTCTGACTTTAGGCATAAACCCCAGTGAGTAGAATGAACATACTATAAAGTAGTACCCAGCTGTGTCCATACAGCTCGCTGCAGTCTTCAATGTGCATTTTTTTCTTTTTTTTCCACCTGCTTTTTTTTTTTAATTAAATTATATTACCTAACACTCATTCCCTGAGCATCATCACAACACACTAAATGTAGTTTCCCATCTAGGATACACTGCATAGTGTCTTAATCAAGCATGTTATCACCAATACTATTCCATTTCTACTTTCATACATATGTATACATATATATAT